>NW_016816945.1:2743220-2770916 GCF_001698545.2 Rhinopithecus bieti
TATATAAAATATAATGTTAAATAATATGTAAATATAAATATAATTTATATAAATACCCACATACATATAAAGTATATAATTCAGTGTGTCTTTGCCACTTTTTATCACAGAATAATGCAACCATCATGAAGTGTATGCACTACATACACATGCATATATACACATACACACACATACATACATACATAAATACACACTTTTTATATATACACACATACATATAAAGGGTATGATTCAGTGTTTTTTTGTCACAGAATAATGCAACTGTCTGACTACCTAATTCAAGAACATTTTCATCACCCTAGAAAGAAATGTGGTATCTATTAACAATCATTTCTTGTTCCTCCCTCTTTTCTGCCCCTGACAACTACAAACCTATTTTATATCTTTATAGGTTTGTATTTTCTGGGCATTACATATACATGGAGTCATAAAATATGTGCCTTTTATGTCTTCTCTCTTATTTAACATGTTTGCAAGAATCATCCATGTTGTAGCATATATCAGTATTTCATTCCTCTTTATATTTGAATATCATTCATTATATGTATTCATTATATGCCCAGGACTAGGTAATGCATTTTTTATTTACTAGTTCATGGACATTTGATTTGTTTTCACCTTTGAACTGCTGTAAATACTGCTTCTTTCATAAGCAATTTATATGTGGACATATGTTTATGATTCTCTTGGGTATACAGCTAGAAATAAAATTAGGGGTTCATATGATAACTGTTTAATGTTTGAAGATGGCCAATCTGTTTTTCAAAAGTGGCTGTATCAGATGCAGGAATAGCACTCATCAAATTAAACACCCCTTCTTGATAAAAACTGAACAAAGCCGTGGTGCGGTGGCTCACGCCTGTAATCCCAGCACTTTGAGAGGCTGAGGTGGACGGATCACGACGTCAGGAGATGGAGACCATCCTGGCTAACACAGTGAAACCCCATCTCTGCTGAAAACACACAAAAAATTAGCCAGGTGTGCTGCTGGGTGCCTGTAGTCCCAGCTACTCGGGAGGCTGAGGCAGCAGAATCGCTCCAACCCAGGAGGTGGAGTTTGCAGTGAGCTGAGACCGTGCCACTGCCCTCCAGCCTGGGTGACAGAGTGGGACTCTGTCTCAAAAATAAACAAATAAACAAATAAATATAAAAAATTCAACAAATTAGATAGAGCAGGAACACACTTCAACACAGTAAAGACCATATATGACAAAACCATAGCTCACATCATACACAATGGGAAAATTTTGAAAGCTTTTTCTCTAAGATCTGGAAAAAGATAAAGATGCCCACTTTCACCACTTGTATTCAACATAGTACTAGAAGTCCCAGCCAGAGCAATTAGGCAAGAGGGAAAATAGGGATCCAAATTGGAACAGAGAAAGTCAAACTATTCCTCCTTGCAGATGACATGATCATACATACAAAAAACCATGAAGACTCCACCAAAAAACTGTTATAACTAGTAAATGAATTCAGTAAAGTTGCAGATACAAAATCAACATACAAAAATCAGTAGTGTTTTAATACACCAACAGTGAACTGTCTGAATAATAAATCAAGAATGCAATCCCATTTACAATAACTACAAAAATAAAATACCTAGAAATAAATTTAACCATGAAAAGAAAATATTTCTATAAAATACAAAATACTGATGAAATAGTTTCAGGAACACAAAAATAAATGGAAAACTATCCTATGTTCATGGATTGTCACAATTAGTATTGTTAAAATGTCCATACTACCTGATATGTGTCCCCACACAAATCTCATCTTGAATTGTAACCCCCACATGTTGAGGGAGGGACCTGGTGGGGCATAATCAGATCACGGAGGTGGTTTCTCCCATGCTGGTCTCATGATAATGAGGAAGTTTTCTCAAGATCTGATGGTTTAAAAGTGGCTGTTTCCCCTGAACTCTCTCTCTCCTGCAGCCATGAAAGATGTACCTTACTTCCACTTTGCCTTTGCTGTGATTGTAAGTTTCCTGGGGCCTCCCAAGCCATGCAGAACTGTGAGTCAATTAAACCTCTTTTGTTTACAGATTACCCAGTTTCAGGTAATATCTTTATAGCAGTGTGAGAACGGTCTAATATACTACCCAAAGTGATCTACAGATTCATTGCTATTCCTATCAAAATACTAACGACATTCTTCACAGAATAGAAAAAATAATCCCCAAATTATATAAGATCCTGAATATCCAAAGCAATTTTGAGCAAAATGAATACAAGTTACTACAGCTTTTTAGTATATTTTAATGTCAGGTAGTGGAAGCATACTACCTGACATTAAAATACACTAAAAAGGTATAGTAACCAAAGCAGAATGGTACTGGCATAAATGCAGACACACAGATCAGTGGAACATAATAGACAGCTCATAAGTAAATTCATATGTTCACAGCCAACTGATTTTAGACAAAGGTGGCAGGAATAATCATTCAACAAGAACAGTCTTTTCAATAAGTGGTGCTGCAAACACTAAATATTCACATGCAGAAGAATGAAACTAGACCCTTATCTCTAACCATATAAAAAGTCTACTTGAAATGCATTAAAAACTTGTATGTAAGACTTGAAACTTTGAAACTACTAGAAAACAAAAGGGAAACGCTGCATGACATAGGGCTGGGCAAGGCCTTTTTGAATTAGACTTTGAAGGCACAGGTAACAAAAGCAAAAATAGACAAATGGGATTACACCAAACTGAAAAGCTGCTGCACAGCAGAGGAACCAATCAGCAGAATGGGAGAATATATTCACAAACTATACATGTGATCAGGGGTTAATATCAAAAATACATAGGGAACTCAAACTCAATAGCTAAAAAACAAGCAACCCAAATAAAAAATAGTTAAAATCCCTGACTAGACATTTATCAGAAGAAAACATAAAATTTGTCAGTAAGTATATGACAAAATGTTTAATATCACCAATCATCAAGAAAATGCAAATCAAAACCACAGTGAGATATTGCCTCAACCCTCTTAGAATGGCTACTATCAAAAAAACAAACAAAAAAATAAATACTAGTGAGAATGCAGAGAATGGAGAACCCTTATACACTGTTGGTAGGAGCATACATTATTACAATGACTATGGAAAATAGTATGGAAGTTCCTCAAAAAACTAAAAATAGAAGTATCATATGATCCAGAAGTTCCACTACTGGGTATTCATCCAAAGGAAATGATATTAGTATTCAAAGAGACATCTGAACTCCCATGTTTGTTGCAGCACTATTCACAATAGCCAAGAAATGGAATCAACCTTTGTTCATCAACAGATGAATGGATAATGAAAATGTGGTATATATATACAATGGAATATTATGCAGAAATAAAATGGAATGAAATCCTGTCATTCACTACAACATGATGAGCCTGGAGAATGTTATATTAAGCGATATAAGCCAGGTATAGAAAGGCAAATATCATATGTTCTCTTGCATATATGGAAGTTAGAAAAGTTTATCTCATAGAAGTAAAGAATAAAATAGTGGTTTCCAGAGGCTGGGGAGTGTTGGAGAAGGGAAATAGTCAGAGGTTGGTTAATAGATACACAAATAGGAGGAATAAGTTCTAGCGTTTTGTAACACTGGGGAGTGACTATAATCAACAACAATTTGTAGCATGTTTTCAAATAGCTAGAAGAGTGGAGTTTGAATGCATCTAACACAAGGAAATGGTAAATGTTTGAGGTAGTGAATATGCTAATTATGCTATCGATCATTGTGCAATGTGTACATGTATTGAAACATCACACTGTACCACATAAATATGTATAATTATTAGGTATTAATTATAAACAAAATAGAAAGTAAATGTATGTATCATTTTACAGCCAGCAATGTATGGAAATCCATCTGCAATCCACGAAGTTTCCAATTTCTCCTTATCTTTGCCAACCCTTTGCACTGTCTGTGTTTTTTACTATAGCCATCTGAATGGGTATGAAATAGAATCTCATTGAATTCTTTATTTGTATTGCCCTGGTGGCCAAAGATGTTGTAAGAGATTTTTAATATTTCTGGGTACAAGTCCATAACAGATATGTTATTTGCAAATATTTTATCTTACTCAGTGAGTGTCTTTTCACTTTCTTGATGGTATACTTTGAAGCACAAAGTTGTTTATTTTTTCAACTTTGATGTAGTTCAGTCTTTCAATTTCTATCTGTATTTATTTGCTTCTTTTTTTTCTTTTCTTAATATTTTTTGGCTTACGCTCTTAGTGGCATATCTAAAAAATCATTGCCCAAGTTAAAAGATTACTCCTATCTTTTCTTCTAAGACATTTATAATTTTAATTCCTATGTTTAGGTCCATGATCCATTTAAAGTTAATTTTGTACATGGTTAAATTTTGTACATTTTGTATAGGGATCCAACATCAATTTTGAATGTAGATATATATCTTTCCCAGCACTATTTTTTGAAAATTATTCTTTCCTCAATAAATTATCATAGCACTCTTGTCAAAAAATTATATTGCCTTGATCTAAATGTCTTTCATTATGTCAGTTTCACATTGTCTTAATTATTATAGCGTTGCAGTAACTTTCAAATCAGGAACTGTGAGTTCTTCAAATTTGTTTTATTTTAAAGATCGTTTTGTTTGCTGGAAATCCCCTACATTCTATGTGGAATTTAGGATCACCTTTTCCATTTCTGAAAAGAAAAAGCATTGAAATTTTGACAGGGATTGCTTGTATCTCTTGATTGCTTTCAGTAGTAATATCATCTTAACAATTTTAAGTCAACCATTTCAAGAACATGAGTGTCTTTATAATTATTTAGATCTACTTTAATTCTTCAGTATAGAAGTCTTGTACTTCCTTTGTTAAATTTATTCCTAAGTATTTTGTTCTTCTTGTTTCTATTATAAATAAAATTGTATTCTTAAATTATTTTCAAATTATTCACTATATAAATGATTTTCAAATATTTGTGTATTTTTATACTTCCAGGAAAGTGTTCATTTCATCTATCATAAAATGTCTTTGCATATTGTTCATTGTATTCCTTTATCATCCTTTTTATTTCTGGAAAATTTGTGGTAATGTCCCCTGTTTCATTTCTGATTCTAGTAGCCTGAGTCTTCTTCTTCTTCCTCCTTCTCCTTCTCCTTCTTCTTCCTCTTCCTCTTCTTCTTCTCCTTTTTTCTTAAGGTGGAAAGTTAGGTTATATATTTGAAGTATTTTGCATTTTAATAGAGGTGCTTACAGATATAAATTTCATTCTCAGTACTGCTTTAGCTGAACCTCATAAGTTGTTTTTGTTTTCATTTACCTATCTATATTTTCTAATGTCATTTGTAATTTTTTTCTCTGATTCATTTGTTATTAGAGAGGGTGTAGCTGGGTGTGATGGTCCATGACTGTCGTTCCAGCTACTAGAGATCACTTGAGCCCAGGAGTTTGAGTTCACAGTGGGCAACACAGCAAGACCTTGTCACCAAAAAAAAGAAAAAAAGAAAAAAGGTAGGAGGAACATCTACCACCAAGGGACCAGGACATCAGGAAGACTGGTGCACTCCAAGCAGATCTTCAGAAGGAAGGCATTGAGAGCAGACAGACAAGAAACACATGCTAGGTTGAAGGGGCAGGAATCTGGGACCTCTGCATGTAGTTACCACACATCAGGACTCATTTTGACCCCCAATGACTTCTGGGGAAGGGGTGAGTTGAGCAGGCGAGAAGCGTCCCTCTCTTACCACAGACTTCTGGAATTCTGGCAGCAGATGTCACAACTTTCAAGGACATTTGAGCTGTCAGGGAAAGCTGCTTAGAGAGGTGGAGGGGCAGGACTTGATCTGACATATGACTTCAGCAAAGTTTCAGGATATGAAATCAATGTACAAAAAGTAATAACATCCTTATATGCCAACAACATCCACGCTGAGAGTCAAATCAAGAATACAATTCCATTCACAATAGCCACAAAAAGAATGAAATATCTAGGAATACAGCTAACTGGGGTGGTGAAAGAACTCTCTAATGAGAATTATAAAATGCTGCTCAAAGAAATCAGAAATGACACAAATGGAAAAACATTCCATGTTCATTGATAGGAAGAATCAATATTGATAATCAATATTGTTAAAATGGTCATATTGGCCAAAGCAATGAACAGATTCAATGTTATTCCTATCAAATTATCAATGACATTCTTCATTGAATTAGAATATTTTAAAATTCATATGGAACCAAAATACAGACTGAATAGCCAAGACGATCCTAAACAATAAGAACAGAGCTGGAGGCATCACATTACCTGACTTCAAACTATACTACATTTGCAGAAAATGAAAACTCGACCACTTCCTTATACCATATACAAGAATCAACTCAAGATCTATTAAAGATTTAAATGTAAAATTTAAAACCATGAAAACCCTGAAGGGTAACCTAGGAAATAATATTCTGGACATGGGACCAGGCAAAGATTTCATGATCAAGATGGCAAAAGCAATTGCAACAAAAACAAAACTTGACAAATGTGGTTGGGCATGGTGACTTACACCAGTAGTCTCAGCACTTTGGGAGGCCTAGTCCAGTGAATTGCTTGAGCTCAGGAGCTGGAGACTAGGCTGCATAACTTAGTGAGACCCTCTCTGTATAAATAATACAAATATAGCCAAGCTTGGTGGCACATGCCTGTAGTCACAGCTGCTAGGGAGGCTGAGGTGGCAGGATTCCTTGAGCCTGGGAGGCAGAAGTTACAGGGAGCTGAGATCATACCACTGCACTCCAGCCTAGGAGACAGAGTGAGAGTTTTTCTCAAAAGAAAATAAAATTGACCAATGGGACCTAATTAAACTAAAAAGCTTCTTCCGCGTGGCAAAATAAATTATCAACAAAGTAAACAGACAACCTACAGAATAGGGAGAAAATATTTGCAAACTATGAGTCCAACAAAGGTCTAGTATCCAAAAATCTATAGGGAACTTAAACAAATATACAAGTGAAAACAACCCCATTAAAAATTGGGCAAAAGACATGAAAAGACACGTTTTTAAAGAAGACATGTATATAACCAACAAGCATATGAAACAATGCTCAATATCACTAACCATTAGAGTAATGCAAATCAAAACCACAGTGAGATACCACCTCACACCAGTCAGAATGGCTATTACTAAAATGTCAAAAAAACAACAGATGCTGGCAAGATTGCAGAGGAAAGGGAAGGCTTATACACTGTTGATGGAAATGTAAATGAGTGCACTCACTGTAGAAAGTAGTTTGACAATTTCTGAAAGAACTTAAAACAGAATGAGTACTCAAAAGGAATAGAAATCACAGCACTATTCACAGTAGCAAAGACACAGAATCAACCTTAATGTCCATCAACGGTAGACTAGATAAAGAAAATATGGTATATACACAACATGGAATACCACACAGCCATGAAAAAGAATGAGATCATGTCCTTTGCAGTAATATGGTTGGAGTTGTAGGCCATTATCCTGAGCATGGGAGCTAAACATCAAGTATATATGGTTACAATGAAGGGAACAGCAGACACAGGGGCCCACTTGAAAGTGGCGGGTGTGAGGAGGGTGAGGAGCGAAAAACTACCTATCGGGTACTATGCCTATTACCTGGGTGAGGAAACAATCTGTACACCAAACCCATATAACATACAATTTATATATGTAATAAACATTCATATGTTCCCCTGAACCTAAAATAAAAGTTAAAATGTAAAATAAAACAATTAAATAAAATAGACACTCAAGTAGTCCTAAAATAACAACCACTACCAAAACACAAAACAAAATGAAAACTAGAAACAAAAAACCCCAAAACCAAACAACAACAACAACAACAACAAAGAAACGAGAACGGGTGTTTTCTAATTTCCACGTTATTTGTACATTTGTGAGATTTTAAAATTTTCTTCTATCATTGATTTCCAATGTAATCTCATAATGAATAAAGAACATGTTTTGAATCATTTCCATCTTTTAAAATTCCTTGATTCTTTTCATAACCTGGTATACTTGTATACGGTTTAAACTAGAAAATATTCCATGCACACTTGAGAAGAATGTGTATTCTGCTACTGATGAGTGGTTCATTCAGTGTGCCTGCTTTACACTGTTGGTCAAATCTTCTAGGTTCATTTGGATCTTCTACCCATTTATTGAATCCTTTATTCAAAGTGGCATATAAATGTCTCCAATTCTTATTGTTGCAATGTCTAGTTCTCTCTTCAGTTCTGTCAGATTTTGCTTTCTGTCAATTTGAGGTTTCTATTGTTAGGTGTATACATTTTTATATTTGTTATATATTCCTAAAGTGTTGACTCTTTCATTATTGTGACATGACCCTCTTTATTTCCAGCAACACTGCTTTTTCGTTTTTTTTTTTGACCGATATTAATACAGTCCCTCCAGTTCTCTGATGATTGCTGTTTGCATGGTATCATTTTCCATCATTTTATTTTCAAATTACATGAAACTTTAAGTCTATAGTGTGTTTGCTTTAGAAAGTATGTAGGTGGATTGTTTTTAAATTAAATCTGGCAATCTGTCTTTCGATTGGATCTTTATCAATTCACATTTAATTTTATCTTGATATGGTGTGTGAATATTTTTTATGGCATCATTTAAATTATTTTAATGATTGTTTAATTTTCTTTTTGGGCTATATTCTCAGGGGTCACTCTAGGGCTTGCAATAGATATATATCTTAAGTTATCAAAATGACACCAGATTTCCAGTAAATTCCAGTAAAATATGAAAACTTGACTCTTACAGATGTCATTTCCCACTTTTGTGCATATATAGATACTACATATAATGTATAATGTCTATATATGGTAAAAATATTTTTGTAATTATACTGTATATATATTTAGAAAACTGACAAAAGTGGAGAGCAAGTATATATAGTCATAGACTTGTTATTAGCTTTTTTATTTACCGATTTTTGTCCTAGTTCTTTCTCTAGGCTTTTTACCATCTCACATCATTTCATTACTCCAATATAACTTTGTTATACCTACCTCCTCTATGCTGTTATTACCAAAGATATTACATTTCTACATGTTATATAGCCAACAATATAATTATATATACATATTGTTTTATTTAGTTGTTTTTAAATTAAGTTAAAAGAGAAAAGAAGAAGAAAGGTGCAATTACATTGTTTTTTTAATTATTGCATTTTTTTTTTTTTTTTTTTTTGAGACGGAGTCTCGCTCTGTCGCCCAGGCTGGAGTGCAGTGGCCAGATCTCAGCTCACTGCAAGCTCCGCCTCCTGGGTTCACGCCATTCTCCTGCCTCAGCCTTCCGAGTAGCTGTAATTACTGACTTTTTAACCTTTATTAGCACTCTTTGGTTTTTCATGTGGATTTGAAATACTGTTTGGTGCCACTTGCTTTCAATTTGTGGAACTTTCCTTCATACTCCTTCTAAGGCGCATCTTTTAGCAATGATATCTCTCAGCTTTCATTTATCTGGGAATGTTTTTATTTCACCTTCATTCATCTAGGAATGTCTTTATTTCACCTTTATTTTTGAAAGACAGTTTTTTCTGAATTTAAGAATCTTGGTTGATAGTTTTCTTTTCTTTCAGCATTTTGATGTTATCTTACTGCCTTCTGGCCTCATTATATCTGATGAGCAGTAAGTTATTATTCTCATTGGAGTTCCTTGCATGTAATGAATTTTCTCTTACTACTTTCAAAATTCTATCTTTATATTTTGTTCTTAATATTTTGATTATAATGTGTCTGGATGGAAATATTTCTGTTTATCTTATTTGGAGTTTGTTGATATCCTTAAATATGTAGAATACAGTTTTTCATCAAATTTGGAAAGTAACTATTTTTTGAATAATTTTTCTTTCCCTTTTGTCTCTTTTCTCCACCTAGTTCTCCTGTTACATTTGGCTACTTAATATTCTCGTATATTTCTCCAAGGCTTTGTTCACTGTACTTACAATCAAAGAACTACAGACTATTACAAGATAGCTGGCACTACAGAAAACTTCTAGTACAACCAAACCAATTATTTTTATTGCCTTCCTTATTCAAAAAGCTCAACAAATGCTTATCCCAGCTTATGTTTGCATATTTTCAGTGAAGGAAGTGACTAATTCTTAAATATTTCATTTTGACTTTATGCTGGTCTAATTTTAAGAAAGTTTTATGTTAAGGAACAGTCTCCCCTTGTTTTGATTCCAAGTCCCCTTAGCATTATAATTACCCATTTCTCTAAAAGCTTCTGCTGGTTATAATCATTTTCAAAGGTGAATCATAATCCTAGGAGAGCTGACATCAGAGTAAAATAGTAGGTTTTTATCTCACTGTGGATGCATCAATTCATAAAGCCAAAGATATATCAGCTATTGAAGAGGTACAAAACACACTGTTCCTCCATAGTTAGCTTGAGGAAAATTAAAAGTTGAATGCCTTCGCATGAATTTGCTTTAAATCATGTATCGTTTAATCTGTGTTTGAATATTTTTTTAAATGGCAGATTTATACTTGCTAAACATTTTACATTCCTGGCTTTAGCTCTTTGTTTCAGTCTAAATATTTATAATTTTATTTTTTATAAAATATTAGCTCACTCTTCTGGCTTCATAAAATGTATAATCATGTTGTTTGTACTTAATTCTAATATGGTAATAAAAAGAATGATCCTGAGATAGTCCCTTAAAAAGCTAATTCCAGGTTAGCATTGAAGCATTTAAAAATGTTGTTAAGTAAGATTATTCAACTACATAAAAACTGAGGCAGGGTGCGGTGACTCATGCCTATAATCCCAGCTCTTTGGGAGGCCGAGGTGGGTAGATCACCTGAGGTGAGGAGTTTGAGACCAGCCTGACCAACATAGTGAAACCCCATCATTACTAAAAATACAAAATTAGCTGGGCATGGTGGTGCACACCTGTAATCCCAACTACCTGGTAGGCTGAGGCTGGAGAATCACTTGAACCTGGGAGGCAGAGGTTACAGTGAGCCGAGATCATGCCACTGCACTCCAGCCTGGGCAAGAAGAGTGAAACTCCATCTAGAAAAAAAAAAAAACAGAAAAAAAATACCCATGACTATTTTCTATTTTGTCCTAAAATTATTATGAAAATCTCTTAAATGCAAAGATCTCTAAATATCAAGACAGCCCGTATAAATATTACATAAATTATTAAACAATAATAATGAAAATTAGATTTATTTGACATAATGTGTACTTAATAATCCCCTATGGGCTTCCATTTCTTATCACTTTTCTTTCTAAATTCTCAAAAAAATTATACAATAGACACATTTTTTGGTATAACCACAGCTACTTTTCACAATACATTTCAGTTCTATTGGTATATGAGGTCTAATAATAACAATAACAGCAGCAGCAGCAGCAGCAGCAGCAGCAGCAGCAGCAGCAGCAGCAGCTAACATTTATTAACAATTATTCTGTGCTAGATATTTTACTGGACAATTGAGTATACAAATGTGCTAGACTTTATGTCAAGTGCTATCCATGCATTCTTTCACTTAATTTTCATAGCCTACTTAAGAAATACATGCTTTTATTATAGCTATTTGATTATAAGGAAAGTCCATCACCATGGTTAGTATATTAGTCAAGATAATTAACACTAGATACCATGGCAGACAAAACCTAAAATCATAATGGTTAACAAAACAAAAGTTGATTTCTTGCTCATTCAAACCTAAACTGGGGGAGGGGGTAGCATTCTTCGTACATAATGTAGCTATACCATCTGAAACATAAGCTCTCTAGGGACGCTAAAGCAACTAAATAAAGAGAATGGTGTGCTTAGCCCAGAAGTGACACACTTAATTTGAGTCAGAATTTATTAACCAGTAATAAATTATGTCACCCCAATTAAATTTAAGGAAAGCTAGAAAACGTAGAGAAACAAGTAGAATACTTTGTAAGAACAAAATTATTGCCACAGGTCACCAAAGATCCTTTGATCCCTTTTCCCCAAACGTAGAACACACTCCTAAAAAATGACAACTGAAATCCCATCAAGTCCAGAATCTCTGTGTGCAGTATCTCTCAATCAGGTCTGGATAAGTTTTTAGTCCAGAGACTTATGAAATAAAAGAGAAATCATCCGCCTTCTGCCCCACCCATTCATATACATATTAAATATACAAAAGTGGAACAGCGAAAGACTAACCACAAGTGGAAGTACACACTTTGTGAACTTCTCCTACCTTCAGTTACAGGTGGTTCCTGAATTAGTCCCTGATTCTGCTTTCCATGTGGAGTTTTCCTGCATTCTGAAGGTGTGGAGAATTAGGGAATTGCCTATCTCAGAGGCTACAAAAGCTTTTTCAGTGCACTTTTTAGTGCTGAAGATGAGGGGATCAAGTGTATATTTAAGTCTTGAATGCTTAAAGGCATTTTAGGCTAAAGTTCTCTGGTAATATCTTTCCTTTAAAATTATAGATATCTGATCTATTTTCTTCTGCGAGCTCCATATGTGGTTGATTACACCCAAAATTCTTTTGGAGTCATATGTAGTTTCCATATCTGCTTTTTTTTTTCTTAATTTCTTCCCACAACTCACTAGCAATTTAATGGAAGTTACTATAAATCTAGAATAATAGATGGGAAGCCCATATGCTTAATCTAAACTGTGCTGTGAGTCATCATTTTCATTTAAGAAGTTTGGGCCTCTGTCTAAAAGATTTGTTAAATTTATTGTTTTACTATTTGTGATTTAGAAGCAGACAGCTTTCCAAATGTGCAAGGCTCTAATTTTGGAACTCTTCACTTTCTTTTATTTTGTCTTGTAAACCAGCTACTTTTCTGAGCTCTCTTTTTGCTATAAGGTAATTTGCCAAACATAGTCAAGTACAACCAACATACAGAATCAACATTCCGTCTTCCAGCTTCTTCCCTTAGAGACATAAATTAGTAGGCACATAGTTTGCCTTCCAAGTTATCATGGGGACATTCTTTGCTCTAAACAACTTGGATTGCCATCTTTTCAGCCTCTGATATCAATTTTCTCATCTCCTATAACTAATCACAAAGATAGGGCCATATTTTATGTTTTTTGTTTGATACTAATTTCTGTATTTAATAGCATGATTAATCCTAACTTCCCTCACAGATAAACCCTGTAATCTCAACAGTTTAACACAGTGAAGATTTCTTTATTTCTCATCTAAGAAACAACGTGGGTCAGGAGGACCTTGCAGCTATATTAATGGAACATATGGCCTCTAAGATCTGCATAGCAGGGAAATAGAATGATGCTTTTAATTGCTTTCACTCCGAAATGATCACTTTTACTTTTGCTCACAGTCAAGTAGAGAGACCGACCACATAATTTTTACATACCTGCATGGGAAGCTGGGCAATGCAGGGGAGCACATGGAATATATGGCACTGGTGCTTAAAATTACAAAATAAATTCAAACATATCTGATTTAAATTTCACCTTCTTTCTCTCTGTTCTCAGTAGTAAAAGCATTTAAAATATTTTAAAAGCAATTTGAAATATTACACAGACACAAAAACAAAATCCATTTTTGGTTTGTTTGCTTGTTTGCTTTTAATTTAACATCTGGTGGCAAAGATTTCTAGTTTTATATGCTTGAGTATGCTCTAATTGCTCATCTGAAGTAATTTAGTTGATACTATTTTATATCCTAGACTAAAATTCAGTCATTCCAGCAAACAATCTAGGAGAATGGTTAAAAAAAAAAAAAAAAAAAAAAAAAAGCACTGTTAAAATTGCATAAAGCACAAGTGGATTGAAATCAGAAAGATGTGATAAATTGGATGAATTTGGAAGAAAAATGGTGGAGACAGAAAATGTAACGTGTTTCAATGGAAACCATAAAATCACCTTTAGAGTCTTCATTTCAGATATAAGTGGATTTGGAGCAAGAAAAAGTATATAATGAAGGTAAAATAACTAAATCCTGCATAAATCTGATCACAGGCACTATGATACAATGACCCTCAAATAATTAAACTTTTGACCTTTTTTTCTGAATAGGAAGTAGTAGGTTTTTTTCTCAGAAATATCTTTTATGTAGCAGCTGGCATTTTCTGGAAAGTATTTGAATTTACTTCTTTATAACTGCATCTGAAATATAAATGGTACTTTGAAATAGCTGTAGAAGATTGGCCCATTCTCCAGCTATACTTACTATAAAGGGTTAAAAATCACTAACAGAACACACACTTTTAAGGTTTCAATTTCAGCCTTGTATGCCACATCTTTTCAGTGTAAATCAATAAGTTTGTATGTTAATTTTTAATACTGAAAATGCTTCTTACAGCAGCCGATGGAATAGGTATTCATGAAGTATAGCATTATTTTAAAATGTCTGATCTATAGTGTTATATCATTTTGTAGAGAAAATAAAAAAATTTGGATAAGCATTATAAAAAGAAGTTAGGAGAAATAATGGCCTTAAGTTAAAGATGATAAAAGCATCTATTATTAAAAACTAGCTAATTAATACAACAGGAATTTTGGATAATATTTATAACAAATTCAATCAGCAGCTAAAATGTCACATACAAGTAAATTACCATTTATTTGATAATATAAATGAGACAGTATAATATCTATCCTTAGTCACAAGTTCCAAGTAGGTACATGGAGACTTTGAACTTCATAATCTTCCAAAATTTCCACTGAAAGTTGTAATATCATCATTACAACAATATGCAAGCTCCATGACAGTAGGATTTCATATGCCCTAGTTGAATGTTGAATGCTTAGGGCTGATGAAAATATTTATCTAATATCACTAATCATTAAAGAAATGCAAATCAGGCCGGGCGCGGTGGCTCAAGCCTGTAATCCCAGCACTTTGGGAGGCAGAGACGGGCGTATCACGAGGTCAGGAGATGGAGACCATCCTGGCTAACACGATGAAACCCCGTCTCTACTAAAAAATACAAAAAACTAGCCGGGCGAGGTGGCGGGCGCCTGTAGTCCCAGCTACTCGGGAGGCTGAGGCAGGAGAATGGCATAAACCTGGGAGGCGGAGGTTGCAGTGAACTGAGATCCGGCCACTGCACTCCAGCCCCGGTGACCGAGCGAGACTCCGTCTCAAAAAAAAAAAAAAAAAAAAAGAAAGAAAAAGACATGCAAATCAAAACCACAGTGAAATGCTATCTCACATCAATCAGTCAGAATGGTTATAAAAAGTCAAAAAACAACAGATAATGCAAGATTGTGGAGAAAAGAAAAGGTTTATACACTGCTGATGGGAATATAAATTAGTTCACCCATTATGGGAAGCAGTTTGGCGACTTCTGAAATAAAATAGAATTACTATTTGGTCTAGCAATCCCATTATCGGTCACATACCCAAAGGAATATAAATTTTTCTATCACAAAGACACATGTACACATGTTCATCGCAGCACTATTCTCAATAGCAAAGACATGTAATCAACCTAGATGCCCATCAGTGGTAGACTGGATTTTTAAAATGTGGCACATAAGCAACACGGAATACTATGCAGCCCCCAAAATAATGAGATAATGTTCTTTGCAGCAAGATGGATGGAGCTGGAGGCCATTATCCTAAGTGAACTAATGCAGGAACAGAAAATCAAATACCACAGGATCGCACTTATAAATGGGAGCTAAACATCAAGTACATACGAACACAAAGAAGGGAGCAACAGACACTAGGCCCTACTGGAGAGTGGAGGGAAGCGAGGGAGAGGATCAAAAAAATACGTATTGGGCACTATGCTTATTACCTGGGTGAGGAAATAATCTGTACACCAAACCCCTGTGACATATAATTTACTCACGTAATAAACCTGCATATGTACCCCTGAACTTAAAATGATACATATATGTATATATATATAATTGTTTAGCAATAACTTATGATTTAGTAAAAAGAAATCTAAGCATAATAAAATACCTCTCAATTTCAAAATCTGTTGAAGGGGTAGGAGGAAGGAGTTAAAGTATCTGTCCAGTAATCCACTCATTTTTATTTTATAAAATGAGGGGCCTGTAGGAAGAAAAGAAGACTGTGAAGTAATCTAACCTCCATGTCAACTGGAACTCCAGAAAAAATAGACAAATTATATTTTTCAGGAGAAAGACACCTTATCTATTGCATGCCTTTGGCAGGACGGACCCTGGCTAAAGATTGTTTATATATATATATATCAATATATATGTAATTGATTCCTTGTCTTTGCTATATATATACACACACACATATATATATACACACACACACATATATATATATAACTATACAACTTTTATAGTTATATATATAGTTTGTTAGATAGGTAAATTGCTTGTATGTATATATAACTACCATCTATCATCCATCTAGTTATATATAGTTATATAATTTTTTAGTGACAGGGTCTCGCTAAGTCACTCAGGCTAAAGTACAATAGCACAATCATAGCTCACTGCATCCTGCAAACCTCAAATGTTCCTCCTATCTTGGCCCCCCAAAACTCTGAGATTACAGGCATGAGCCACTGTGACTTGCCAGAATTGCTTCTGTGAAATAAACACAGAGTCTGTGAGGTGTGTTCCCTGGAAAATATCAATAAACTACACAATCCTCTGGAAAATAAAATGAAAATACTTCGTAATGTAAAATTGCCTCTGTTGGAAGTAAACTCATAATCCTCACTAGAGACTTCGTTTTCCTGGGTCAGAAGTGCATATTCTCCAAGGGAAGAGAGGACCTAGAAAGCTACCCTTGATGTCCCAGATGTCTCCTTGTTTCATTTGAGTCTCTTGATTGTATTCTTGATGTTATTAGTACAGTTTCATACTGAGGTAAGACCTTTGATTTGTGTCATTCTAATTTGACAATCCAATAATGTTAAACTGATTTATGAAGAAGAAAAAGTAAGGCACATATGTTTTGTATAACAATAAACATGTCATTTAGACTGGAGCATGTTCAAGACTGAAAGGCACTGTTATGCACCAGGACAACAGACACAAACTGAGACTCTCTAGGGCCAAACTGGGACATGTAGTTATAGTACAAATAGCATGGGTCCCATTCATTAGTGTATTTACCTAATAAATAGTTAAAAAGTTTTGCCAACTTTGAAAGTCTAGGTGAGAAAATGGAATAATATGGTCCCATATAGGAGTTGTAACACTCAGCAATATATTAATTATTCAGGCTGACCTTATATTAACAATATAAGCATTAGAAAATATATAGAGTAACATGTTATTTCCAATTAAAAATTAACAAATCATATATTACTCTTATAGGTAGTTTGATTATCACCATTATATTTAGCCACACAAATATCAGTATTTAAGAATGATATCTAAAAGTTGGAATTACGGTAATAGGTGATATGAATAGCACTCAAACTAATCTATGCTCCATCAGAAACATTAAGCATCGCATATATCTCAAGTAAGTCTTATATAATGTCTAATGTTTAGGAATAGCTCAAGGAATGAAGATACAAAAATGTGCAAGATTTGTAATTGATAATACCAGAACCATTACTTACTGAGGTGAGCTTTTCTTGGAGATTTTAGAGGCAGCATAAAATCTCATGTGTTAGCTAAATTATGTGATTCTTGTTCTTACCAACTAATTTAAGGACCATAGATGGGCTTTGGTGATCCCATGAACCTCCTAAAATCATGAATAAAATGCTTGTATGCATATATATATATATTTTTAATTGAGAGAGATTAATTTTTTATCACATTCTAATATTTCTTCATATTTGGGCTTGTGAACAAAGAAGAAAACATAATCAGTGCTCAGGAGTAATAGTATCTAGGAAATAGGTCTACTGAGAGATGATCCATATTGTGGGGCAATTTATGCTCACATCTATGCTTTGATTATGAAGAGATATCTAGCCTAGTTGGAAGTAGGTACCTATTAGCAGACTGTACCATTTTGAAAAAAAAAAATTAATCCTCAGTCATTCGCTCAAATTCCCTTTACCTTAGAAGGCAGGAGTAATAGCTAGAATTTATGATATCCAGAATTAACTTTTGGTATGAAATTTTGATTATTTAAATATTCTGACCATAATGTTCTTTTATAATTTTTATATACTTAATACATTTTCAAAAGATAAATATAACAAAATATTGATAACACTAAAATGTCTTTGGCTCATAATTTAGAATTTTGATACTCAGAAGGTTGATTTCTTTTTTTCAATGCCTTGAGATTATTGACAGCATAAAAATCATAAAGTTTAAAATACCTCAAAAGCATTAAATATTGTCAATGTGTTTACTTCTTTACTTCTATTCCCTCTTAACCTTCTCCAACATGGTTCCTCTCTCTGCTACTTCATTGAATTTGCTTTTGTCAAGGCCACCGTTGGTATCTATATTCCAGATTCAATAAATACTATTTAGTTTTCATATTCCAAGACTTTTGGCCAGGTGAGATGGCTCACACTTATAATCCCAGCAGTTTGGGAGGCTGAGGCAGTTGATTGCCTGAGCTCAGGAGTTCAAGACCAGCCTGGGCAACATGGTGGAATTTCATCTCTACAAGAAATCCAAAAGATAGCTGTGCATGGTGGCATATGCCTGTAGTCCCAGCGACTTAGGAGGCTGAGGTGGAGGATCGCTTGATCCCAGGGGGTCGAGGGTGCACGGAGCTATAATCACTCCACTGCACTCAAACTTAGGTGACAGAGTGAGACAGTTTTAAAACAAACAAACAAACAAACAAACAAACCAAAAGACCACACACACAAAGTCTTTTCAACTGGCCTTCAATACAGTTGAACAGTCCATTCTTTTTTTTAAAAAAAAAATAGTTTTATTAAATTAGTACATGTGTAAAAATGGAGAACTGATGAAATAAAGCCACTGGCAACGAGGAACTAACAGAGTTTGACCAATTCATTTGCAAAGAAGAGAAAATCAAATGGGATAAAGACACCATCATGGGATTTAAAAAGAAAGATTTGAATATTTAAGAATGAGCAGAAGCCCTTGAGAAAAATAAGACCTTCAAATGATTTTACAAAAGTGATTTTATGATTCTTCTGTGAAAGATAAAGAAAAGCATATCTAATCATGACAAATTTTACCAGAACAAATTTTGTAAGACAAAAACAAATCACATTTAAAACTAAAATTTTATCAGTGATAATGTAAGACAATATGCATTTTTATTCAACAAAAATCATTATGTCGAAAGTCTGAAAGAAATTTAATAACTTATAAATTTTAACTAATTTGCAGTAATTATTCTGATACTTGACAGATTTCCTGAAGGAGGTACAATGCTGACATAGTCATACAGTAACAAAGCTATCAGTTCAATGATTCTTGCTAACAAAAATTTCTCATAATTCCCAACTTCTACCCCAAATGAGGTTCTTGATATCCATAAAATAACCTTCTGAATATGTATATTTAGAAACTATTGAATAAGATATAATTTTTTAACATTGCTGTAATATTTTTAATGGGAATAGAGAATATATAGAGAAAAGTGAACAAATCACAGGTGTATAGCTGGATGAATTCTTCAAACTCGTATAACCATCACACAGATCAAGAAATAATATTATCAAAATCCTAGATGCCTGTTTGTAATTTCTTCTACTCACTACTCCCCTATGAAGATAATTATCATTTTTTAGCTTTTTATACATGGATTACATGTACTCTTTTGTGTCTGGCTTCATTTGCTCCAAGATACGGATTTTTTATCTAGAAGTCTCAACACATATTTCATTAGACTTTTGGATTTATACTTGCCAATCAACATGCCCAATTTCTAATTACATTATTTACTCTTCATCAAAATATATTTATTAAATACAATTAAAAATTCATATAACTAACCTTTTGAATGAGATGTCTTGATGTTTTGATTTCATGCCAAGATCTTTTGGTTTTAATTCACATAAAATAGAGGAAACATGTTTTCTGTGTTCACTGGAAGTTTTTAAATCGACAGGATAATATATATTCTGTGAAAATAAAATAAAAGCAATGACAATGATAATATCTCATGTGTTTTAGAGTTCTCCAAGTGTTCTCACATGAATTATACATTATCATGATTGACTTTCATTTAAAATACAAAAACAAAAACCTGTGAGGTAGGCAGGGTTAAGAAAAAAATTTTTAAAACTCCATTGTGTATAATTTTAACAATCTGTCTTTCTACTAATATCGGCCAATGCCGTAAGAGAGATTGAGGGAAAGAGAGACCTGCCAGGAGAGTGCCGTGACAAAAGGAACAAGGGAAGAGGGAAAATAAGGAATAAACAGAGAAGCAAGATAGTTTTCCCCAGAAAGCCTGAAGGAAGATTAAGAGTAATAAAGGGAGGGACAAAATTATTTCACAGAGCACTTAAAGGCAGTAACATGGAGGAGGAAAAGGACGGACAATAACACAGAAAGAAAGGAAGGGAGAAATGGGACCAGAATTATCACGTTTTAAAACTACAAATGGGCCAGGTGCAGGGGCTCATGCCTGTAACCCCAGCGCTTTGGGAGGCCAAGGCAGGTGGATCAACTGAGGTCAGGAGTTCGAGCTCAGCCTGGTCAACATGGCGAAACCATGTCTCTACTAGAAATATGAAAATTAGCCAGGTGTGGTGGTGCATGCTTGTAATCCCAGCTACTCGGGAGGCCAAGGCAGGGGGATCACTTGAACCCAGGAGGTGGAGATTGCAGTGAACTGAGATTGAGCCATTGCACTCCAGCCTGGGCAAAAGAGTGAGACTCCGTCTCAGAAAAAAAAAAAGGGACAAATGGATCAGCTATGTGTGGGAAGAAGAGTAGCAAGTAGAATATTGAAGAGGAGCTTCATGGGGAACAGGGGCATTGTGGAATGTAACTGTATAGTATCTGTGAACCGGGTGGGATGTTTTAGTAACAGTGTTATCTACTTTCCTCTTCACAGTTCATCCAGGACTGTTATGGAGCTTTCATCAAGTTATCAGGGGCAAAGGCTCTTTCAAAATTCCTTTATCATCTCTTACTGTATCTGCATGGGTACTATCCTCAAACTTTTCAGATGAATCAAAATAGCTACTAGAGCTCCAAACACCGTTTCAGTCAGAAGCTGGAGGAAAAGGGAAATGACAATAGGACACAGGCCATGTATCTTAAGGAGATTTTCCAGAGGTTCTTCAAATAACTTCTGTTGAATATCTCATTGGCCCCATATCCCGCTATGAAGGGGAGGGTAAGGAATGCTAGGCGTTTTGCTGCCTGGAATGAAATTTGGGCCCGTTACCATGGTAGAAGAAAACAGTATATATTGGTAGGCAACCAATAGTCTCTATCATAGAGAAAAAGTTCAGAAGGTTAGATGAGGGTATGTGTTTATATATTAAAAAACTTTCTCGGGATATGATACTTTCTTTGGTAAGAAACACTGATCTAACTTCTGAAGACTCACAAATATTTGTTTTCACATAGATCTTTCTGAGGTCTTTGCTTTTGTGTATTTGTTTCTGGAACATTTACATAGTGCTTATCTTTTGCCATTGTGAAGTTCTTTATGACTATTAACTCATTTAATAATCATAACAACAATAAACTGAGCTCTTTCACATGGACATCTCATACTCAAGAGAATCCAAACCATATTTTTTTCCTCCAAATATATTAGTTCTTAGTCCTAGTTTCAGTGAATGGCACCATGTTTGTTTAAGAAGAAGAAAATCAGGTAAGCTCTCTGATACGTCACAGCTGACAGAATTTTGAAATAGAGAATTCATCCTCACATTTCCCCCACTACTTTGACCTGTTAGCTGTTCAAATCTCCTTTATTTGATAATTTAGAAAAGACACTTGGATATGCGCCTCAGTCCCCTGTACTTACAGTTTTCTGAGTTTCTATTCTTTAAATGTTGTATGTGATATTCTCTAATTTACTTATCAAAAACAATTTGTCTTCAAGCAGTGACTCATAGGGTAAGGGCTTTCTAATGCTCATTATAGGTGTTAAGTATCATCTGTTCCTGGAATAAACCTGTTTTATTTTCATTTAAAATTCTTCACTTATCAACTCTTACACAAGACAATGTTTTTTCATTCTTTATGTGATAAAATCACCTCATGTCGCTGGAAACACAAATAAGGACTTTTAAGCTCATATATTCTCTTTACATTTAAAAATTTTTCAATCTTGCCAAAGATAATTAAAATTAAAGAAGTCACAATACCAAAACATATTGTCAAAATATGACACAATTTTAAGTAATGCTGCTTCTATTTTCATTTAGGCCTTGGTTTTTCTATTAGGTAAGTACGAGAAAATACAATGTGTGGCACTATTTTGCAATCCAGTTTGTAACAACAACTCTAAATACTTTTTCAGCCTCAAATTCTTCTGCAAGTCCTCTTCATGTTACATCATCACTCTTGTATTTTCCTACTTCTAAGAATTTTGCTCTATTTGGAAACTTCTCTGTTTCTCCCTCCTAACAATGCAATTCATCACATGTTGAAAATCACCTCAAATTGCATTTGAACCATAGAAATGTGTCATTTCTTTCTTCTATATATCTCACTTTTATCCTACCCATGATAAAATAACGAGTATGTTCAGTGATCCTGTTTCCACTAGCACTTACACCTTTAGATTCCCCTGAAAAAAATGAGAACTCTCCCTCCAAAAATCTGCCAAATTTGAGATACCCAAACTCTATCACAAATACAGTTAATTCATAGATTCATGAAATGTAAAGGGTCAGAAATTAAGTAGATCACTAGTTAGCTCCTTTTAGAAACATATTTACTTCATTTCTCCTAATTATCCTTTTTCATGTATCTGGCTGTCATTGTTTGTCACGTTTTATAAAAATACTTCCTTCCATGTTTTAGAAAAGAAGAATTCATGACAAAGGGTACATATATGACAGGGGAACAAATCTATAGAAAGATGATCAAAAAATTTAAACCTCTAAAGGAACTGAGGCTTACACAAGCTGCAAAAGTAAAGAAATGGGCTTTTCTGTTATATGTAATGCAAGAAAGGAAAGAGAATGTGTGCACTTACTGATTGATCTTTGAGATCATAGAGAAGGAAAAGTTATCAGAAGACTGGGAATGATCTAATAACGATCTCATTTTCGATAACAGAAAGTATATTCGATTACCTACCCTACCTTAGACTTAATGCTGGTCCTCAATAATTGCAGAAAATATTTTAAGGATATTTGGTAGCACTTAGTAAAGGAATAATAATCAAGGAATATTATAAGTTGACAATAAGCTAATTATATGAGATGCAATTTCATTTTTAACATGGTCAAAATTAATTCAGGTTCAAATATCCTTGGCATGATAAACCTGTATTCAGCGGTATGTTTGATAAAATCTTTCATTACTTTTAGATAGAGATCAGAAATGCTGAGTGACCATGAAAGACTGAAGATTAATAAAATGATGCCAAGCTGAAGGGAGGTATCTAATGTCATGATACATGGTTCTGTTTTCAGCTCCATTCTGATCAATGTTTATATAAATGAGAAGTAAAATATAAAAGAAATGGTTGCTACATTTTCCAATGAAATAATAAAAAACCAAAATCAATTAATACCGAACAAAAATCTAAGATAGTGTCAACAGCCTGGAGTAAGTTAAGTAGATTAAGTAAAATAGAAATAAATATTGCACTTGGGCAAAATATACTTAATCACTGGGGTACATGATGGTGATTTAAAAACATGAGTGATAAGACATATTATATTTATAAAATACATTTTAGTTAAAAGTAAATTAGTTAGGAATTCATTTATGATGTGACCCTAAGCTGTATTAAGCATTTCGTTGAGAATGGAAGAAGCAATAGTTTTACCATATTCACTTCCGAAGAACTATGTCAGATCAGGAAAACATATTTTCAGATGATTTCAGATAACCTAGAACATGAATAGTAAGCAGCCTACCTACTGAATTATTGTAAATGTAAGCCCTATATAAATAGGCTATAGTTAAGTCCAGCATAGAGAAAAGATAAAGGGAGATTCAGGGTCCCTATCTCCTCCACTATCCATCTTTTCATTTTGAAAATACTGCTAAAAATAATTTTTTTCAACTCAGAAATACTTAGAATTTGTTCTTTAACCCTTCTTCTGAAACCTTATGTCTAAGCTATCAGCAAATCTTGGCAAGGTTATTTCCAAAATATATTTTAAATATGCTCCCTTCTCTAAATTTTCAGCTACTTCATTCTACAGCTATAATCATCTATTTCTGGTCAATCACAAATACCTCTTATTGGACTCTGCCTTCACCCTGGCTTTTATAATATACATTTACATTGTCAAAATGTAAATCCAATCATGTTTCTCTTTTAGCTTTAAATCCTCCAATTGTTCAAGATGCTAAGTCCTTTCTATGAGGTATAGAACATCATCAAAATATGGCTCCTGACCACACAGCCAAGCTCATCTCATGCTATTGCTGACCTGGTTCATTATAGTCCTGCTATACTAGATTTCATGCAGTCCCTTGAACAAACCCCAAACAAAATAAGCTATTGCATGCCTCAGGTCCTTGTGTAAGATCTTTCTTCTGCCTGCAACATTCTCCTTCCTATAATATGCATGGCTAGCTCCTTTTCCTTCAGGACTTTAAATATTATCTCCTCAGAAAAACGGTCCATAACAATCTTATGAAAAATAGTCTTCCTCCTATTATTCTCTATCTCAACATCCTACTTGTTTTATTTATAAAATTTATCACAATTTTGCTTGCTAACATGGGTTAAGATTTGTTTTTTCTTCCTACAATCGAATCCACGAGGGTAAGGACTTTGCTTTTCTTTTTTTACTCAATGCTGAGAATGTTCTCTGACACTCAGTAGATACTCAATAATTATTTGTTAAATGTTGAATGAATATAGCCAAAGAGAAATAGCAGAAGCAATGAGTGGAGATTTAGAAACTTCAGTTCAATATGATGTAAAACAAAGCTCCATTCTTTGGAGACAGTCCAACAACCAAAAATAATTTTAAAAGAAACGTGTAGCTTGTATTTTCTACAGGACTTTGCCCAATAACACATTCAACATTCTCTTCTTTTCTTCCTGAATTCTTTAACATCTTTCTGTTACTCCAAATCTTCTCACTCAGCAACCCTTCACAACTCTTGCATCTCTTTATAAACTGTTTATCATGATTCTCTGAATTTAGTTTCTCTGAATTTTTGGTGTCTTAGATTCTGTGAATTTTTTGTTGTCTCTATCAATTTATGAATTTCTCAATTTGTCACACACACAAAATCAAAACATAAACGTCTGGTAAGAATAATTATATCTTTACTCAGCTACATCTATCTACCTGTTCTGTTGATTCTACATCACACACACACACAAAAACCAAAACCTCAACAAAAGAGCCATCTTTATGTAATTTAGAGGGAAGAAGCTAAGAAAAAATAATCTATAATAGGTATAGAAGTGGGGGAGACAAATGTATATTAATAAATCTCATCTAATAATAATAATTTCTCAGAGCATTATTGAAAATTGGAATAGATTATCTGAGGAGCCATAGAGCTCTCCACAATTGAAAAATTAAATAAGTACCTGGTTATAAAAGTCAGATGGATTATTGTACTAGATATTTATTTTCCCAAGAGAGATAATGATTTATCTTTAAAAATTAAGGAGCGTTAGCAGTGGTAACAATTGCCTCTATCTTATTTCTAGATCAAGAGTAAACACTTTATACTGAACTTTGCTGTCTTTCAAATTCAAATTGCATTTTCAACCCTTCCTAGTTTGAGTTTCCCAAAGTAGCTTAGTTAGAGCTCTATAAAATTGTAATTTTGTTTTCACATTTTGAGTGATACAAACCAGAGTGCTAATCCAGATCTTACCTTTTTCAGATAATATTCAAAGAGATTATACTAAAACACAAACAGAAAGAGTCGCCCTTATTTGTTTGAATGAAAATTGTTAGCTCTAGTGTTTAGTAGCACAGCCTTTCATTAACGTAGTAAGCAAAGCCTTCATCTTAGGGGGAGGTTAATGTGTACAGCAATCCACATATGGAAAGTAAATAGGGTTGTCCTCAAAGTGGGTAAACTATCGAGTAGCACTTGGACTCTGCTTTAAGTACTGGTTAACAAGAAAAACCATGGAGAAAGGGGCATGGTTCAAATGGTTTAACATAAGTTTTACCAGAAATAGTTACGAAAAAGTAACTCTAAAAAGTTACTTAAAAAAAGATAACCCCTTTAAGTGACTGGCAGGTTTAACTGCTGTTTGAAAAATTGCTACGACCCTGCATTTGATACCAATCTTACTTTATCTTAAGAGAGAGAACTAGAAATGAAAATACCCTTGCTACATGGGAAAGAATCCAAAATGAATGGCCTGCATAAATAAACACAGGAAACATATTGTATAAATAAAATAAATGTGACATTTCTCTTCCATACACAAAGTAGCCGAGAAATGGGGCACCTGAATATATTATGCTGCAAGTGTCCAGTTTAAGAACACATGACAAAAATGATAATAGAAAGCTTATGTTCCCTTAGTTCAAGAACTGTCTAATAGTCTAAGGTCTGTCATTACCAAGATTGGAGGCACCAATGTGTAAATTAATGATGCCTACTCTTAGCTACACTACAGTGGATATCTGGTAGCAACTTTTGTAGAATTGAGTAAAAAAGAGGTGTTGCAAACTTCCATGAGATTTTAGAGCTGGTTATAGTTTCAAATTGAGGAAAAAACAATGCTAGTTTGTGTATTGTAATAATTGAAACTAGGTAGAATAAGTAAAAGAAAGGACATGGGGAAATTTTAGAGTATACAGTTTTCATTTTATTTGAAAATCTCTCCAAAATGTATTTGATTAATTTTATTTACATTTCAATACAATTCTATTCACAACCCAATTTTTCCAGTACATGGATTACATTATCTGGTACCTAACATATTATTAGTAATGATTAAAAATAATACTATATCTTTAAAGATCTCATTTTAAACAGAATATAACTCTTCCTTAAATAATTAATATCATTGTTTATAATGTTCAAAGCATTTGTTGCATTCTACTGTATATCATAGTTATGTCCACTGCTCACCCCTAGTAAAAATTACTCTCTCTGATGACTGGGGCTGTGGTTTACTTATCTTGATATTTCTGCACCACTTTGATTGTATTCTTCAATCTGCTGCATTATCAAGTCACAAGTTAAAAAAAAAAGATGATAAATTTGATTATTCAACAACTATGTATTGAATGCCAGCTATATCCATGGCACAATACTAGACACATGCATAAAGTTATTATTAGTAAATATTTAAATTATGTCTTTTTCAAAATATTTCATAATTTACTGATTATTTCCCTATGTAGATGTGAAAACAAGAAAAAAAGCATTGAAAGTCAGAAAAAGACAGTAGAAAGCATAAGCTAAATTCTTAAGCTCCTGATAAAGATCTGTACTTTTTTTTTTATTATACTTTAAGTTCTAGTGTACATGTGCACAACGTGCAGGTTTGTTACATATGTATACTTGTGCCATGTTGGTGTGCTGCACCCATCAAATCGTCAGTACCCGTCAAATCGTCATTTACATCAGGTATAACTCCCAATGCCATCCCTCCCCCTTCCCCCCTCCCCATAATAGGTGCTGGTGTGTGATGTTCCCCTTCCAGAATCCAAGTGATCTCATTGTTCAATTCCCACCTATAAGTGAGAACACGCGGTGTTTGGTTTTCTGTTCTTGCA
>NW_016816945.1:2774674-2806870 GCF_001698545.2 Rhinopithecus bieti
TCCTGAAGAGTGTTTTCCAACTTGGTTCCACTTTCCCCCTCACTTTCAGGCATACCAATCAGACGTTGATTTGGTCTTTTCACATAATCCCATATTTCTTTGAGGCTTTGTTCATTTCTTTTTCCTTTTTTTCTCTAGACTTCTCTTCTCGCTTCATTTCATTCATCTGATCTTCAATCGCTGATACTCTTTCTTATAGTTGATCGAGTCGGTTATTGAAGCTTTTGCATTTGTCACGTATTTCTCGTGTCATGGTTTTTATTCTGTCCATTTGTGGCCTTCTCTGCATTGATTATTCTAGTTACAGATTCTTACATCCTTTTTTCAAGATTTTTAGTTTCTTTGTGCTGGGTATGTAGTTCCTCCTCTAGCTCTGAGAAGGTTGATCAACTGAAGCCTTCTCTCAGCTCATCAAAGTCATTCTCCGCCCAGCTTTGATCTGTTGCTGGTGATGAGCTGTGTTCCTTTGGAGGGGGAGATGCATTCTGATTTTTTGAAGTTTTTGAATTTCCAGCCTTCTGCCCTGCTTTTTCCCCATCTTTGTGGTTTTATCTGCCTTTGATCTTTGCTGCTGGTGATGTAATGATGGGGTTTTGGTGTGGAAGTCCTTTCTGTTTGCTAGTTTTCCTTCTAACAGTCAGGACCCTCAGCTGTAGGTCTGTTGGAGATTGCTTGAGGTCCACTCCAGATCCTGTTTGCCTGGGTATCAGCAGCGGAGGCTGCAGAAGATAGAATATTGCTGTACAGTGAATGCTGCTGTCTGATTCTTGCTCTGGAAGCTTCGTCTCAGGGAGGTACCCTGCTGTGTGAGGTGTGAGGTGCCGGTCTGCACCTAGTGGGGGAGATGTCCCCAGTTAGGCTACTCAGGGGTAAGGGACCCTCTTGAGTAGGCAGACTGTCCGTTCTCAGATCTCAACCTCTGTGCTGGGAGATCCACTGCTCTCTTCAAAGCTGTCAGAGAGGGTCATTAACATCTGCAGAGGTTTCTGTTTTTTTTTGTTTTTTTTTTTTTTTTTTTTTTTTTTTTTTTTTCTGCTGTCTGATTCTTGCTCTGGAAGCTTCGTCTCAGGGAGGTACCCTGCTGTGTGAGGTGTGAGGTGCCGGTCTGCACCTAGTGGGGGAGATGTCCCCCAGTTAGGCTACTCAGGGGTAAGGGACCCTCTTGAGTAGGCAGACTGTCCATTCTCAGATCTCAACCTCTGTGCTGGGAGATCCACTGCTCTCTTCAAAGCTGTCAGAGAGGGTCATTAACATCTGCAGAGGTTTCTGTTTTTTTTTTTTTTTTTTTTTTTTTTGCTATGCCCTCTCCCCAGAGGTGGAGTCTACAGAGACAGGCAGGTCTCCTTGAGCTGTGATGGGCTCCACCCAGTTCGAGCTTCCTACTTTGTTTACCTACTTAAGTCTCAACAATGGTGGATGCCTCTCCCCTAGTCTCATTGCTGCCTTGCAGTTAGATCTCAGACTGCTGTGCTAGCAATGAGGGAGGCTCCGTGGGTGTGGGACCCTCCTGGCCAGGTGTGGGATATAATCTCCTGGTGTGCCATTTGCTAAGACCCTTGGTAAAGCACAGTATTAGGGTGGGAGTTATCCGATTTTCCAAGTGTTGTGTGTCTCAGTTTCTAAAGGGATTCCCTTCCCCCTTGTACTTCCCAGGTGAGGCGATGCCTCGCCCTGCTTCATCTCTCGCTGGTCGGGCTGCACCAGCTGACCAGCACCCATTGTCTGGCACTCCCCAGTGAGATGAACCCGGTACCTCAGTTGAAAATGCAGAAATCACCCATCTTCTGTGTCGCTCGCACTGGGAGCTAGAAGCTGGAGCTGTTCTTATTCGGCCATGTTGCTTGCACCAGATCTGCATTTTATTACACCTCATGTTTTAGGTCAATTAGTTATGATAATATTTTCAATTTGTAAATCTAATCATTTTAAATGAAAGAGACATACGTATATAAGTAATATGAGTTTATACTGCTTAAGTAATTTACAATTCTGAAAAGTTCATAGGGTCATATAAAATTTAATGATGGGCAAAAAAGCAATTTTCAAGGGGGAAATCCTTTTTCCTTAACAATAAAATACATAGCTCAAGAGTATACATTTCTAATTATATTTGAACAATGTCTATATTTATGAAAGATTTAGAAAAAACCACAAATGGGGACTTGTCAATATTTTATTACTGATTAGTTTGATCTTATTTTACCTAAACAGCTTAAGTAATCCAGCAATTTAGAATTTATATGTTTTAAATTGGAGTTTGAATCTGAGGAGGAATTTATATTTTTTCATGAGAAAAATGTCTCAAAGTAGCTACATATAATCATATTTCGAAAGTAAGGCATATTACAATGTACATGCACATACTTTATAAACACTTATTGATAAATTATGAAATTGACTCAATAACAATTACTTGAATAATATATTCTAAAATTGAAGTTTTAGCCCTATCAGAATATTTCTTAAGTGTTACTTCACGTAAGTTTTATTAAAATACTGAAGCTTAAAATGACTGTTTCAAATGCAGTACAGTTATGTTTCTTCTCTGCCAAATGCCACATATATCTCTAAAACTTCAGGGACTCTTTTTATCAAATGATGGACTATGTAATAAGGCAGAGAATAAACACACACACACACGCACACACATGTGCCTATGTATGTACATATATATATCTACTGAGACTCAGTAAACTGCTATCACTCACCCAAGATAGGCAGCCTGAAAATTCTACAGCCTCAGTACAAATCTTAGTCTGTTTCACTTCACATTGTATTCAGCACAGCTTCCTTAACAACATTATGCCTACTGCTCTGATCAAAAATATTTCAGCCACTGCCCAAATGTTAATTATTTATAAGACCCCAATATTCCAGGGACTGGATAAGGTGACTCAAAACTGTAGTTGGCAAACTATTTCTACAAACAGGCCTATTTTAAGTTCTTAAGCAATTAAGTCAAGTGTTGTCAGAATCTTGTATATTTTATTTTTTAAAGGCCTTAATATAAAGAAATGCCTGCAAGTGACTATGAGTCTCTCTGGGCTTTGTAGGTGAATTTTGTCAGCAAAACCCGTGCTTATATGGAGTATCTAAAAAAACTATCTTAAGTAGACAAGAGAGCATCAGTGTGATTCAATAGTTAATATTTTCATTCCAAGTCATGCTGCCTAAATAAGTTTCGAGAAAATTCAGTACTGCTTATGTATGGATAAGTCATAAAACACAAATCTTTGTCATTTAAAGCTTAGACCAATATTGAAATACATTGAAACAGCCAATCTCTCTTACACTGAATAAATAAAAATTCATTCTAAGTAAGTGGTAAAGGATGGTGCTTTTATTGATCTTATTATCTTTTCATTAGAAAAGGACAACAGCTTAAAAGTTTTGCATTAGCAGTCTCTGCAAAGCAATTTTTATGATGATATGTTTCATTCAATTTAAGAATTATAATGTTAGCTTTCTTATATGGGGAAGGAAATAATATCATGAACATTTTAATGCTAGTTTTAAATTGTTAATAAATGTTAGCTTGAGTGAAGTACTAAGTGTATTTCTCTTTTCAACTTTACACTTATCTTGTGTGTACAGCTGATATCCCTAGTGTCCAATCAGAGACAAGTTTTCATCCTGTTGTCCAATGAATGATGTGCATAATTCCTTTTGGCACTGATGAGAGATGAATACACACATCCAGCCCACTTCAGTGAAAATTGACCCATAATTTTTTTTTATCCTGAAGAAAAATACAGTAATAAATTTTAAAGATGGAAAAAAATACAGTTAAACTCTTGAGGTGTACCACTAGTTAACAATAATCAGCAAACATTACATTTTGCCTGGAGGACAGTGCATTCAAGATTTGCTTTTAGGTGCTCATGAATTCTAATAATCATGGCTCTCCAAATGGTAACAAGAAACCTAAACATGTGAATTTTCACATTTCAATGAGCTCAACAGTTAAAATTCAAAAGGAAAGGCACACTTTTTAATTATTTTCTTTTATCTCTACTGTCCACAAATATTTTTCTTGTGAAATCAGCCTATGCATTTCTGACAAATATTTAGCAGTTGAGTATATATATTTATTTCCCACAGAAAGACAAAAAGTGCAGATCTTATGTAAAACTCCAATGCTGTCTCTGCAGTAGTATTTTCAAGATTATATCAGAATTCTAAGAAGTAAGTGGAAAATGACTTGGCATACTGAGGCAGACTAATTGTCCTATATACCAAATATTTTACCTCTAATAGTAGTAAAAAGAAACATGCTATAAAAAGTTGTTTATCCACCAAAACATTTTAATTTTATTTAATAATCCTTAAGAATCTACTGTTCATTAATTTATCTATGTGATTTATTTTTTGTCTGTTAATATCATCAGCCTATAGAATTTCCAGAATAATGAATTTCATTATAATGATCACAGTACTGGTAACCTCCTTACTTTATCTATCTTTGAAGGGTATTCCAAGTTCTAGTATAACAGGATTGCCAAGAATATCGGTTTTATTTCTATAGCTCATAACTTTATGTTTTATTCTTTGACTTGCATCTTATAATTTTAATATATTCTCTTTCAATGATTTCCTTCAATCTTCCCACCCACATACAAATATCACAATGATAAGTAGATTCTGTTGGCTATTATTTTATAGTAGGGCAGCAGAATAATGTTTTCACAAAATATATGGAAATGATTATGTGATTTGTAAGTTGTAACTCAAAACAATATAAATAGAATTTGGATTATATGTTTTAAATGCAACAGATACTATTTTAAATAAATACACAAATATTTTTTGAGTGCATCCTATGTTCATATCACTGTGCTAGGTACAGGGTGGCAAAAACAAAACGCAACCTGCCATAAAATGGCTAATATTCTTAGTGTAAAACCATTCATATAGAATAGTCACCTTAAAAGGAGGTAGAATATAAATTTAAATAGAGACATACACAAATTAAACCTAATTTCCCCTAATACTAAAAGTGAACTTTACTAAAAGAGAATGAATCTTTGTTCTGGATGACATCAGAGACTATAATATTTTATTTACCATTGCAAGTTGAAGTGAAGAGGGAAAAGATAAAGAGGTACAATCTTGGAATAAATTATTCTTAAATAAAATGAAGGAGTTGCCAGGAAGGAGGTTTTAGCCTGGGAGCCCAGAATTTAACTTAAAGCAAATGAACAAAGGCTTTTTAGTGCCTACTTTAAAATAGTATAATTGTAGAATGCAAGCAGTGTGCTGGAATGGAGGTGAAGTGGAGAAGGACATATAGTGATGCTTTTTAATGTCAGACCTAGCTATAAAAAAGAAGACTTTGCTCTAAATAAATAAATCTGATTGATTCATAGGCACTAAGATCAAACAGTTAATTCTAACACACAATTGTGACAATGGAATCTCTCACACTATGTAGCCATGGTTTGCTTGCAGAAAAAAACTGCTGGTAGAAATAATGCTCCATCTTTGTAATCACCCTCTTCATCCTTTGGAGCTACTAAATCAACAAACAGAGACCCCACTCTCTTTCCAGTTCTAGTGCTTGTGACAGGAGCTATTTAAGTCTCTTCACACCAAAATTTAGAACTCTTTGTAAATTTAACTTTCTGAACAGCCTAACATATAATGCTGGTAGTTAGGTTTTTACCTCATTTTGAGACTTCATCATCCCTTTCTGCCTTTGTAATGTTTCCCAGTTTCTTCAAACCTGGTATCTGCCTTGAGCCATTTCCCAAGCCTCTATTCTAGCAATCCAGTCTTTAGTCCAAGTTTTCTTCTTAAGACAATACTTCAGCATGGTGTCTGGGATTTGATACCTGATGACAGATTCCATTAACCAACTTTTAATCTTAACCTGGTCCAATTTCAATGTTGCTAAACATTTCATGCCAGTTGCTCAACTGTTTCTTGCCATGTGGACAACAAATAGAGCTTACAGTACTCGCTGGATACCAGACTGACTCTCCTTTTTTAATACCTAGTGCTATAACCATTCTGTCTCCTGTACTGTCATACTAGCCCAGTCAAAATTCTTCCTTAGTTTAACCTATTGTGTTTTAATTAATATCCATCACCTGTGAATCTCAAGATAAAGTATATGTTTAAGTTTTAATATGAGTAATAGGCTAAAAGCTCTAGAAGTTGTCAAAAGATTGAGCTTGTTGGAAAGCATCTTAAAGAAACTGGGAACATGAGTTAGGCAGATGTGAATGAGTAAATAATACTTAATTTACATTAGGAAAACATGAGGCAAACAAGTAATAATGGACAAAAGAATAACAAAAATGGTGAAGAGACAACAAAAAACAATAAAACGGTAAGCCAAAACACCCATAAACTACTGTAATCCATAATCCTATTATACTCTTTTATCTACACTCCAGAAATTTTTCTGCACTTTCTTGTCATCTGTAACATTTCACCACCTACAAAACTTTAGGCTGATAGGTGTAAGAGTTTACTCTTTACTCTTTCCTTTATATCTTAATAACAATTAAATAGCAATCCTAACATTTGATTGCTTATACAAAAGATTAAATAATAAATATAACTTGTTTACTCCAAGTATTTTGATAAATATTACGCATATAACTGCACATATGGTATTAAAATATATAGATAGACTTTTTATTGCCAAATAATCATTTTGAGTGCTCACGTGAAATTAAAATGCTCATTAACAGCCCTATCCACTTGTTTCCATATTTTGTCTCATACATCTCTATGTTTAAGATAATTTACTTTCCATTAACACACTTGCCAAGCTAATTCTCATTTCCACAGCTTTGACCATATAGTTTTCTTAGTTAGGATTTTCCTTCATCTGTTCCTTTGAATAGTATTATTTAAAATTGTATCTTTTTTTAACTTTTTTGCTTTCATTTTTTTTAAATGATCCACCACAGAGCTGGTGCTTAATTATATAGATGTATTGGTCTCTATGTCATCTGTGTTCTTCTATTACCTCATCTAAAATGCTATTTCATAAAAAAAAAAAAAATCCACTCTTTTAATTATCCCATCGCATGTTGAGGTAAAAAAAATACCTAAGAGCATAGAATGTGAGATTTTAGCTAAGCTTTAGTACTCATGTAAAAACAATCTGTGTTGATATCTGTATTGACACATATCTATAAATTTGTGTGAGTATATATCTATTGACCTTTAAGTATATAAGCAAAACTGATTTTTTAATTATAAAGACCATCATATTTGCATTATACTACGTGGCCTAACAGTGGAATAAATCAGTATTTCTATAGGTAAAAAAAATCATCAGGCCAGGGGCTCTGGCTCACAGCTGTAATCTCAGCACTTTGCGAGGCTGAGGCGGGTGGATCACGAGGTCAGGAGTTCGAGACCAGCCTGGCCAATATGGTGAAACCCTGTCTCTACTAAAAATACAAAAATTAGCTGGGTGTGATGGCAAGCGCCTGTAGTCCCAGCTACTTGGGAGGCTGAGGCAGAAGAATCGCTTGAACCCAGGAGGCGGAAGTTGCAGTGAGCCGAAATTGCCCCACTGAACTACAGCCTGGGCAACAGAGTGAGACTCTGTCAAAAAATAAACAAACAAACAAAAAATTGTCTCTCAGGTATTTCAGGTATTTGAATATTCTTTCCATATGCCAACTCTCAGAAACTAACTCTCCACATAGATTTCTATCCATTATGAGTCTAAAAATTATAAACATTTCATAAATTATTTCAAAGAAAATAACACAACATTCATACACATGGAAGGAATTTTTTGCATGTTAATTTCTGAAATTTATTATAATGACATAAAACACTTACATTTTATGATAATAGGTTTAAATCCTAAGCAAAAGACAATAACAAACTATACTATTGAAGATTCTTAAGATTTTTTTGTCCTTCAGTAGTAGTATACCTTTTAAACAATATAAATTATTCAATGCCAAAATTATATATACAGACATACATATCCATAAAATAGAACTTAGAATCCAGGAATAAATCCTTGAATATAGTCAACTGAATTCTGACAAGAGTACCAAGATAATTCAATAGAGATAAGAAATTTTTCTCAACAAATGATACTGGGACAACTGGATATCTACATGTAAGACAACAAAGTCAAACTTTTACCTCACACCATATGAAAATTAGCTCATGATAGATTACAGGTCTAAATATAAGAGCTAATACTATATACTCTTAGCAGAAAACATAGAAAAAAAAATATCTGAGGCCTCAACTAAAAGAATGGTTTCTTATATATGACACAAAAAATAAAGGCATCAACAAAAAAATATAAATGGAAGTTTACCAAAACTAAAAGCATCTGGGATTTAAAGAAAACCATTGAGAAAGTGAAAAGACAACCCACATAATGAGAAAATAACTTACAAATTATGTATGTGATAAAAGATTTGTATCAAGAATATGTAAAGAATTCTTACAACTCAATAATAAAAAGATAACCTACTATAAAATGATCAAAGGATTTAAATAGTTCTCCATAGAAGATATACAAAGGGACAATAAATACACAAAAAGATGCGGGCATCATCAATTGCTAGGGGAATGCAAATTAAAACCACCATGAGTTTACTTTGTATCCAGTAAACAGTTATAATCATAAAGATATAAAATAACAAGTATTGGTAAGGTTTTGGAGAAATTATAACTCTCATGCATTTATCATGTGAATGCAAAATGATACAACTGCTATGGAAAACTGTTGGGCAATTTCTCAAAGAGTCAAGTGTAGAACTACCATATCATCCAGTAATTTCACTGTTAGGTGTATACCCAAGAAAACTAAAAGCATATATTCACTCAGAAATTTGTATATTTTTTTAGATGTTTAGAGTAGCATTATTAAAATATCCATGAATTAGAAGGAACTCAATGAATGAATGGAAAAACAAAATGTGGCATATCCATAAAATGGAATATTATTCAGCCATAAAAATAAACGAATTATTGATAAATGTTACAACATGTTTGACATGAGATTTGGGCAGCAAAAAAAAGTGTTTCAACATGGATGACTCTTGAAAACATTATACTCAGTGAAAGCAGCCAGACACAAAATAACATATATGCATGATTCCACTTATATTAAATGCCAAGAATAGACAAATTCATGAAGACAGAAAATAGGTTAATGTTCCCAGGAGCTGTAGGAGAATTTCTAATGGGTATGGGATGTCTTCTGGGGAGTAACGAAAATTTTATTAAATTAGTGATGATAGTTTAACAAACTTGTGAATATACTAAAAACCACTGGAGTGAACACTTAAAAATGTTTTATTTTATGGTATGTGAATTATATCTCAGTAAAGGTGTTGTTATAAATTGTAAACTTGGCAATGTAGCTTCAGTAGTGTTTGTCAAAATTATAACAAAATGTCAAAATGTGAGATACTAAAATAATTAACATAATAGCAAGAGAGCTGAGAGAATTATTAAAATTTTCAGGCAATGTAGGATTCACATTTTCAAAACTATACCACTTTTTTAGTATTTCTAATGGTAACTCAAGAATGTAAAAATAAGCCAAGTAAATATGAATTTTACTGTTTTTACTGTTTGATAAAACTGAAGCTCAAAATAACTAAAATGCAGAAAATAACATATTTGTCATTAATTACTAGCTATAGCACTTCCAGAACTTTCATTTAAACTTGGTAATAGGATCTTATGCATTTTCTCTCTTTGGGGATCCAAATATAAATTATTTGGTGGCATCTACAGAATTATAATAAATCAGGATTCAAGATGGACTAGTCAGAATAGAAGAAGAAACCTACAAAACAGTTATTTTTTCATGATATAAATGCTTTTAGAATTTGCCTGTAGAAAGAAAACATCTTGACAATTATTAGGCTTATATTCCCTCAAATCTTAGGAAGTAATGTACAACATATACTGTTCATGGAAGTGCTAGGAAGATGAGAAAACTATGAGAGAAATTTAAAACTTAAAAATAAATTATAAAATCAACACAAAGTGCACCAGATTTAGTATTTAAAATACAGCTAAAATGAGAGAATGATTATCAGGTCAAAAGAAGACTGCACCAGAAATACTTAGTAATGGAAATAAAATTTGGAGAGCAGAGACATCCATAACCAGGATTGGTTTAAATTGGATTAAATTCGGACTAATTCTCAAGTTTCAAAAAGCCCTATGAAAGATTTATTTAGGCCAGGCATGGTGGCTCACATCTGTAATCCCAGTACCTTGAAAGGCCAACGTAGGAGGACTGCTTGAGCCTAGAATTTCAAGACCAGCCTGGGCAACAACTTTGTCTCTAAAAAAGAAAAATAAAATAAAATAATAATAATAATAAAATAAAACTCAGCTGGGTGTGGGGGGATGCGCCTGTATTCCCAGGTACTAGAGAGGTTGAAGTCGAAGGACTGCTTGAGTCCAGGAGGTCAAGACTGGAGTGAGCCATGAATGTGCTACTTCATTCCAGCCTGGGCAACAGACAGAGTGAGACACTATCTCAAAAGGAATAAGTAAATACATAAATTAAAATAAAAGAAATTTAAAAGTCTTTTAAAAATTAGGAAAGAGCTATCAAGAAAGCTAGGACTTATCAGTTCAAAATTTAAGAGAAGGCAAGATCCTCCAGAGGTAAGTCCTCAAAGATGCTTTTGTTCTGATAATATTTGAAGTTCAGGAAGAAACTAAACTATAACTTTGGTGGCTCAAGGAGATTAGGAATCAAAAATCCAATCCTATGTTCACCAAAGTAGAAGATCCTATTCATAGTGAGCTGGAAACTCACACAGCTACAGCATAATACAAGTAAACATGTAATAAAACAGACTCTAAATTAAAATGATATCTGAATAATCCATAAAATCTCAAGGTTTAAATTGTAACACGGTCAAACATTGATGGTGATTCACAGTTTCTAGTGGTAGAAAATGGAAACAATATCTGGAGGAAAGTACCTTCATTCTAAGGCCCAAAATTTTCACAACTGATATTTCAAATACAATGAGCAGTACACAAGGCACAGTACACAAGATACACTGAGGTATCAAATGAACATGAACAGACAAAAGACTAGAGAGTTACTCTGATTACTATTTTTCAATAAAGAATGAGCAATTTTGATATACCTGCAGGAAAAGAACAAAAAAATAAAATTCACTGATTAAACATAGCTAACAAGAAAATTAGTGAACTGGAAGAGTAGTGAAAAAAATTTCAGAAAGCATCAAGGAGGAAAAAAAAAAAGTGAAATTCATAGAATAGAAAAGAACCATAGAGAATACAAGTTTATTAGTAAAAGTAACAAACATCCTATTGCAAGATCTTTGACATCAGTGCAACCTAACTTTGCTTTAACTGTCTCAAGTAAATAAATGTCTTAACAATTCAAGTTGAAAATATCTATTTTATTTTATAATATTTTATTATAACATTGTATCTCCATTAAATACTTTCTTTACTTCTTATTTTCTATTTGCTTTGACAATTGCTTTCCATAGCTAATCTGCAGCAAAGACTTATATTTTTTCTTCAATACTGGTTTTCCTTCATTTTCATAACAGAATCTCTGACTTTTGTCTGGGCACATTTCTGCTTAAGATAATGCCTACATATTTCAGCCTTCCTTGCAGCTGAATATAATGATATAACCAAACTCTGACTAAAGATATATTGTGTGGCATCATTTAGAAACCTTACTTAAAACACAGCTACAAGTTCCTTCACACCTTTATTTTCTATCTCTTCCTCTTTCTTGATGGCTGGAGTGTGGATGTGATGGGTGGAGTAAGCGCAGTCATTTTGGGTCATGAGGTACCATTTGACTGGAGGTCATGTGCAGAAAAGCAGGAGACAAAAACAGTCAGTCACTAAGTACTGAGTGAGATAGTTCCATAATATCAGTCCTAGACTGTATACCTTTGGAGTTTTACATGAGAGGTGAACAAACATATTAGTATCATTTTAGATCTTTATTACACATAGCTGAATCTAATTTAAACTGATAGCAATATGTAGTTGGAAGTGAGATGGTACAGATAAAAGAAATGTAAAACATCTAACACTACCTTATTAAGAGAGATTGGGTAAGGACTCAAGATATCACAGGCTGAAGAGCTGGTGGCCCTTTTTATTATGGCTTCAAAATATTTTCACTTTGGAAAGCAGGCTACATGCTAACTGAGTGTGTTCTGTTACAGAAATTGTCAAACAAATACCATATTTGACTGTGTGCTAGATGTTACTAGTACCTTTTATTTAAGTCTTTTGAGAGAAAAAAAAATCTGGGTTATATCCAGCCAGCCTGAAATAAGAGATGGAAACAGAATAAAAATTTTGATAAGGCAGGTACTCTTTGCAGTCTGCAGGTTAAGTTTACTGAGATTCTAGTGATTCTGGGCCTTGTGTAGATGAAAAAACCAACATCTTTGTTCCTCAAATTGAAGCGGTTACAATAGGTGACTTCAAAGTAGAACTAAGACTTACACACAAAGGTGTAAATGTCTGCAGGAAAGATGAGATTAAGAATTTTGCCTTCCCTCCAACACCCGTTGTTTCAGAAAGTTCACCTATGGTCGCTATCATTAATTTGGAAGGCAGGAAAATGAGTAGAGAAAAAAATCAGTAAGTGAAAGACCAGAAGCTTCAGGATTATAAACAATGTCTAAATAAGATCTTTCTGCTTACTTTCTACTTACCATAGAAACTACTGACATCAAATAAATCAGAAGCATACTAAGTTTTGAAGGAAATGCATTACCAAAAAAAAAATAAAATCTGTCCTAAAATATCTGTGGTTTTTCAATCTCTATAGCAACCCATAGGCCCCTAAATCTATTAAGACTATGAAACTCCAACACTCAGGAGGAACAAATTCTCTAATACCTACTTCTGATGTTGCCATAAATATGAATAAACAGGTAAGATGTTTTCACAGGGAAAATATGGGAGATTTTCCAGATGTGTTTATTTCAAGAGAAGAAAGTGTTTACTATTCCTATCAGACTGATTTGGTGACTGCTATGGGGGAAGAAACAACTGTGATTCCCTTTTCCAAATTAGAGTTTTATTATAAGTATGCTGTTTATATGCCACTTTATATGCTAGGTATGTAGAAGGTGAATATTTTATATTTTAGCTATAGGTTGCTAGACTATGAGTTATTATATCTTGTCTTAGTGAAGCAGACTGGACATCTACCAGTATAACAATTGGAATTAAGTTTAGCTGCAAGTAGTGACTTATTCAATATAGGAGTACTTCCATCTCACATGAGTATCTGAATATAAGAAGACCACGACTGGTATGAAAACTCTGCAATTTTCTGTAATCTAGGATACTTCCAGGTTTCTACTCATATGTGGCTTTCACTCTCATGGTCTAAAATGAAGTTCCAAGCCACAGGATGAAGGAAAGCAGAAAGAAGAGACAAAATCCATTGTCAACTGTCTTTTGGGAACATTTTTCAGAATCTGCCAAATACTTCCATTCATGACATGGTATGGTGAGCTGAATAGGGCTGCCAAATCATCTATGTCCTAATCCCCTGAACCCTGTGAATGTCACCTTATGTATTAGTTGGGTAGGGCTTCCATAAAATACCATAGACTCAATGGTTTCAAACATAGTCTTTTTTTTTTTTTTTTCTCACAGGTCTGAGAGTTGGAAGTCCAAGGTAAAGGTTCCAGCTGATTCAGCTTCTGATGAGGGCTGTTACTGGCTTGCAGATGACAGCCTTCTCCCTATGTCTCCATATGGTCTTTCCTCAGTGTGTGCACATAGGGTGGGGGTAGGAGGAGATTCTTAATCCTATCAGATTAGGGCCCCATCCTTATGATCTCATTTAACCTTAATTACTTCTTTCGAGTCCCCATCTCCAAATACAGCCAAACGAGATTAGAATTTCAACATATGAATTTTGAAGGGACACATTCACCTCATAACATTTTGTAGGCAAAGAGATCTTTGCAGGTGTGATTAAGGATGTTGAGATGAGTTGATTATTGTGGTGTGCCTGATAAAATAATAAGCGTCTTTATAAGAGAGAGGCAGGACATTAGAGAGGATGTAAGAGATGAAATGACAGAAGCAAGAGGTTAGGATGATGTGAGGTAGGGAATATAAGCCACAGAATATAGGCAGCTTCCAGAAACTAGACTAGGCAAGGAAACAGATTCCGCCCTGGAGACTTCGAAAAACATCAGCCATGTAAACACTTTGATTTAGCCAAGTAAAGCCAATTTTAGTCTTCTAGAACTATAAAGGAATAAATGTATCTTAAGCCACCAAATTTGTAGTAATAGAAAACTAATATACATGGCAATACTTAATTGCTAGAGAAGCTACAAAATGCAAATTAATCCAGACAGCTAAAATTTGGGGATGCTATTACAGAGGAAGAGAGATATGATAGACATTAGAGAGCAAACATCACTTACTGCCATGAGAAATGATGGAATTTTTGCTATTATAGTGACATAAGCTTTTAGGTTTGCTCCCTTTGGTAGAGGCTTCGTGTTCTGTTTTGGAAAGGGTACATGCAAATGTTTAAAATTGTGCTTCAATAGTCATTCCAATCTTATTCTACAATAAAAGAAACCCATGTTTTAGCTTGGCATTTGGATGGTCTGAATAAGACTATATTTCTTAGCCTCTTGTAGCCGTATGCCCAATTTGTGGCCTACCAGATACAAGCAGTGTTGCATGGAAGCTCCCAGGAACTTCCCAAAAGTAAACACAATCGTTATGCCCTCTTCTTCATTTCCTCTTCTTTCTGGCTGGTTAGAATGAAAGCATAATGAGTGGATCTGGTGAAACTATTGTGGACCACGAGATGACCTGCAAAATAGAGGCCTTGTACGGTGGAGCAACAGGATAAAAGGAGTGAAGAACTCTGAGAACATTATGATGCAGAGTTGTTATTTCTCTCACATAAAAATTAAGATATAGACAGTGCATCGTCTATATCTTGATTTTTACGTGAGAGAAAAGTTGTTTTGTTTAAGTCACTATTAGGGATGATTACTCCCAATTCTAACTACTGCATTTTCTTCCTTCTTTATTATTTCTCTCATAGAACTGTTCATGTAAATTTTTACTCATGTCTCTACATACATATTCATGACATGTATGACAAAATTTTGTCTTTAAAAATGTAACATTAGTGAAGTTATTTAAAGGCATATGTGTTGTGAACTATTATAACTAAGATATTGGGAAGGAAACTTGTTAAATATATTATGCCTAAATAAATCTCAGAAGCAACTTACATTATGCACAGGAATTCTAGCTAATGAGTAAGAATGCTTTTTTATGTAGACAACATATTCAATATTGGGCACTTTTGTACTCCAAATTCATAGTCATATATAACTACACCATGGTCACATGGGAGCACAGTAAATAAAAAAATGTAAAAATACATTTAGGTCATTACTGCTAACTTTTAAGTTTATCCAAAACATTCCTAATCTAAGTGTTAATTTATCATAATATAGTTATATTTAAAAGGAAATGATAAAAATTATATCTGATGGAGATGTTTAGCAGAGGTTCTCAAACTTTTTGGTCACAGGACTCCTTTATTTGCTGCAAAATTATGAAATCCCTAAAATCTTTTGTTATGTGTATTATATTCTTTCAATATTTACCATATTAGAAATTAAAAGTGTTAAATGTTTAAAGTATGTATTAATTTATGTTAAAATAGAGCAATAAGAAATCCTTTTTTTTCATTGAAATACACATTATAGAAATTCGAACTGATATATCACTGTTAAGAGTGGGATTGGTCTATATTTTAAGAATAGATGTAGTATCTGGCTTAATAGATAAACCAGATTTTCATATCTTTTTATATATTAAATCTCTTATTGTATCATGTCATGTAGGCTCTGGAAAAACTCCATGATACAGTAATGAGAGAATGAGTCATAAAAGAAAACACTGTTTTAGTATTATCATAAAAGCTATATTGGTATGGTGGATCCTTTAAAAAGATTTCAGGAACCTAAGGTGGTCCCTGAACTACACTTTGAGAACCACTATTATACAGAATAACTACAAAGACAAATCTTACGAAATTGGACCAATTATAGGAAAGCCAGTCAAAAGGCATGAAAATTCTCAAGGTTGTAAGAGAATGCATATGATGACTATTAAGAGGACAAAGTAGATGAGAAAAAAAAAAATCTCCATAGTTTTATCTCAGATCAAGAGGGAAAATAATATTTAGAAAATAATAAAATGAAACAACTACTCTCAAAATTATTTGATACAGTATTGTCTGCACTGAGAGGTAAATAAAGATATAATGTTGAATATTTTCATTAAGAACTGATTTAAAAATCACCTAAGAACTTGAATAAACATTCCTTCAAAGAAGGCACAGAAATGCCTCAAAAGTATATAAAAAATGTCCAATTAAACCAATCATCAGGAAAATGCAAATCAAAACTGCAATAAGATATTACCTCATACCTGTTAAGATGGCTATTATAAAAAAAATAGTAAAAGACAAGTGTTGGTAAGAATATGAAAAGTTGAAACTCCTTTGCACTGTTTTGAAAAGCAAAATGATGTAGCAGCTATAAAAAGCAGGATGGAGGTTCTTCAAAGAATTAAAATTAGAACTATATGATTCAGCAATTCCACTTCTGGTTACTTATCCAAAAGAATTGAGATTGAGATCTCAAAGACATGAACACTTCCTAGTTCCTTTCTCTTACTCTTTCCCTTTCCTAGGACGTATTGTGGCATTAGATAAACCTTCTGTTCAACTCTCTCATTTCCCCAGTGATTTCTCTATTGACCTTGGCAATTCGCACATCTTTCTACCTCAGATTACGTATTAATCTAGCATCCACTTGCTGCTTTTCAAAACCAATTCTGCAATTACTTGGTTTCAAACCTTTCTTATCCACATATATGGAGCTAGGTATAATAAATGGTGTCAAAGTTGGGTTTCTCCAGAAAGGGCTATAACCTCCCTTCTAAGCCATCAATATTGCTTCCTTGGACATTTAAAGGATGGACTAAAATTATTTTTAGCGTCTGGTAGCTCTAGTATCTTCCCCATAGATTATTCTGATAAATATCTTATAAGTCTACCTAAGCAGACACTGAAAACCATTACTTGTCAGAATTCCTAATACTCAGGACAACTCCAACTTCTGCAGGTGGCTGACTAAACTGTACTTCAATGTGTGTATTTCTCTCATTTCCATTCTTTACAAAATCAACCTCTGCCCAGTGAGATTTCTCTAGCTCTTTCCCATCCCCTACAAGTTCCAGCATAGAACTTGCTTGATTGCAAGTTTTTAGGCCTTATGCTTTACTACAGTGCTTGGAACATTGTAAATATTCAGTAAATACCCATTTAAAATAAATTGCATTACTGGTGGAACCCTAAAATGAGAGTTACAGAATAACAAAGGATAATTTTTAGAGGAGATGTACGAATGTCATTACAAAGCTCATTTCTTAGCATTAGTTAAGCTAGAACAAATCCCAGAAGCTGAATAATAATAAAATTTTACTTTCCAGCATAAGGAAACACACTCTTTCACAAAACAATGACATAAATTGACCCCAAAATAAAATACTTAAACATACTATTTTCACATTCCATATTATAAAAGAGAATGACCAGTTCCACATTTCCTAAATCTCATAGAGAATCAACTCCTTCACTGTTTTCTTAGCATCATTTTCTGTTGAACAAGATAAAAAAGAAGATGAGCAGTAGATTCAATATTTTGGCTTGTAATATTATGGAACTAATTATTCTCCCTCTGTCCTTCCCCCTCCATATTTACCTGAATTTAAAGTAGATGTAAAATATTAAAAGCAATCAAATAAGACTAGTTCTTGATGTATAAAATTACAGCAACCTCACCCTGACTTGCCAGCTGTGTTCTGCATCACTCTAGTGAAAGCCAGCTACATAGACTGTGATATAAATGCACTTCTATGCTTTGCAATGCAGTAGTCATAAGTAAGGTGAATTCTTCTCTTTCTTCTCTTATATAGGACAGGTGACAAAGTATCTCATTTTTCTAATAGTAAAATTACACCTCACCAAAGAATATACATAGATGGCAAGTAAGCATATGAAATGTTCAACATCATATGAAATTAAGGGAAATATAAATTAAAGCAAAAACGAGGTACCACTACCTACCTATTAATATGACCAAAATCCAAAACACTGACAATACCAAAAGCTGATGAGGCCTTGTGGAGCAATAGGAACTCTTATTCATTGCTGATGGGAATGCAAAATTGTACAGCTGTTTGTATGACATTCTTGTCAGACAGTCCAGCAATTGTATTCCTTGATATTTACCAAAATGAATTAAAAACATGCCCACACAAAAAAACCTGCATACAATATTTGTAGCAGCTTTATTCATAATTGCCAAAACTTGCAAGCAAATAAGATGTCCTTCAACAGGTGAATGGATGATCTTTCATACAATGGAATATTCAGTGCTAAAAATAAAATGTGTGCTCAAAGCCACATGCAAAGGCATAAAGGAGACTTAAACACGTATTATCAAGTGAAAGAAGCCAATCTGAAAAGGTTACATACTGTATGATTTCAACTATATGACATTTCAGAAAAGGCAAAACTGTGGAGACAGTGAAAGGATCAGTGGTTGCCAGGGGTAAGATAAGAAGGATAGGCAGAGTACAAAGAACTTTTAGGACAGTGAAACAATTCTGTATACTAGAATAGTGAACACATACAATTATACATTTGTCAAAACCTATAAAGTGTACAACACCAACAGTGAACTGCAATGGAAACTACGGACTTCCTGTGATAATGATGGGTCAGTATGGGTCCATCTATTTAATAAATTTACCACTGTGGTGTAGGATGTCAGTTGTGGGGTATAGGGAAACTCTCTGTACTTCCCTCTCAACTTTGTTATGAAACTAATACTGCTTTAATAAATGAAGTTTATGAATTAAAAAGAAGAGAACTGATGATGTGGCATAAAATATAAAACAGAGGTACCTGAAGGCAATATTTCTATATTTATGTTCTCAAAAAAGTAATTTTTTTGTTCACAATGAAAACATTTTATTTTGTAAATAAAACATATTTGAATTTTTAAAAATAATGTGTAAACCTTTAGAAAGAAAGTAGCAATTATCTAAAATTGTATTAACTACGAACACTATTAATATCTTGCTGACTATAATGTATTTTTGCACATCTATGTGGTGTGCGTGTGTGTGTGTGTGTGTGTGTGTGGCCAGGCTGGTCTTGAACTCCTGGCCTCAATTAATCTATCCACCTTGGCCTCCTAAGTGCTGAGATTACAGACATGAGCCACCATGGCTGGCCTATGTGGTATAATTAAAAAGTTATTTTGTTTATATTTTTGAGCCCTTATTAAAATTGTAATAGATTTAAATACAAACAGCTCATCAGATTTAAATATATATTTAAACCTTTAGAACAATACATCTAATAATAATTAATGGAAAGGGTTCACAGGGAGAATTGTATATGAGAACATTTAATTTTATTTGATCTTACAAAATGGCACTCAACATAGCATGTATATAGTTCCATGAGTCCTTTTATGGGAAAATTAATCTTTGGAAGCAAAGCAAAATCAACAAAATATTCTATAATTCAAGCAAATCAGCAGTTATAAAACAAATCTTACTTTAGTATAGCTGAAAGCCAGGTTATTTCATGTTAGGTGTTTTCTGGAGGTATACAAAGCCACAGAGTACAAGATGTAAACATTCAGTACATTAGAAGTGGTTCTGAGTAAGAGATCCCTTTCAGAAAGGTTGTATATGGTTACCCTATAGAAAGGTTTCCTCCTTTGTTGATAACCAGGGAGAATCAGGCACCCTCTCCAGAAGATTAAGACAGCGGGTGTGAAATTCCAATTTTCATGCCTCAAGGAGAAAGGGTATTGCTCAAGTTCTAAGAAAAAGATTAGATCATGATTCTAGGAAGTGGACTGTCAAAAAAGATAGAAATTCACAACATATAGACTGATTCTTTTATTTCCACATGGTTGAAGCAGTAAAGGTTTCTGGCCATCACTTTCTTACTTCACAGATGCTTTCTCTCCTTCCTTACAACATAGGAACTAAATCAGCACAGGGAAGCTTCAGATGTATGTGGCAGGGAGTGGGGATGACTAGGGGAGGAAAGGAGGGGAGCTAGGCCGCCTCTGACATAAATATGTTGGGAAATGCCCCCATCTCTTTCCTTTTGGCTCCCATGGGTGTGACTATCTCTCACACTGTATTCCTTCTAAAATTCATGTTTGAAATATAGGAAGTAGATGAAAGAAGACTATTTATGCCAACAAAGTATAGGTAATAAAGGAATTACAGCACAGTCCAGTCTAGGTTACTTACTATAAGTTTGTAAGGAATTTGAAGTCAAAGCCCCTGTGGGGTTTTGGTGTGTTTGCAATTACTCCCTGAACATATATTTTGCTTAGAACAGCAGTAACCTCCAAGGGAAAGAATCAATGATACCAAAGCCGATTTTAAATATCTTTAGGCATCCTAGCAAACTTTTTCATATTAGTATTCAGATTTTCCTAAAATCTATCATAATAGTATACAAGTTTTCCTACAATTGGATCTAATTGAACTCTCACAGTTCTGTATTTATGCCAGTCTCATCTGTACAAGTCACAACCATGCTTTAGTATCTGTAAGCCATGGAAAAATAACGTCCCTAGTAAGTGTTCCACATCCTCCATTTCTTCTATTCTGACCCAACTGCTTTTGTCAAATTCATTCCTCATGGTTTCTGACTTCTGGTTCTGTATCTCATTTACAGTTAGTCATTGCTCTATAGACACTGGATGTTTATTTGAACCTCTAGTTTTGCATCATGGTATTTCCTAAGTGAATGTAGGTTGAACTTACTCCTCTGGCTCTTCGCACTTTCGGTTCCATAGTTATGGGGAAATGTTAAATCCTTTAGATCAAGCACATTTTATCCCCAAACAGGAGAAGATTCAGATACTGGTTACTTCATCTAATTACTGAACCTTGAATTCTATCCTTGGCTAATCCTTTGTATTGCTTTGCTCATGGCATGTTTTGTTGTTGCTATTGTTTTGTCTTCTTTTCTATAAACTCTTGGTATTAAATGTCCATGTTTTCTCACCCCCACCCCTTTCCCTACTTCTTAACCCTTTCACTGTTCCTTTAGATTTATCAATTATCACTATAGTTTCTTACAAACCAAACTCCAAGGCACAAGAAATCAGGTAGCTCACTTAGTCGATATATTATTCTTTTACTATTTTTACCACTCAAAATAATAAAAGATAAAAGAATAATAAGTGAATAAAAATAATGTATAATGAATAAAATAATAATACGTAATTATCATACAAATAAGAAGAATAATGAAAGATAATAATAAAAGAACAATATATTAACTAAGTGAGCTGAACAGGAAACTACAAATGAAGGCAGCAGAAGATTGAAGGACAATTTTATACAAAGAAAGTATTCATCAAAAAATAAAACTTACAATTAAAATAATTTTACTTACTTTAAGAAATTGAGATGAAGACAACTTCCATATTAATATTCTATTAATGGTGGTTATAAACGATAAAAATGCATAAGACAATGTACATATTTACCAACTATAAAAAATAGTTCTTAAAAAATAACATTAATAATGATATAGTTAGCAGAATTATTAAAAATACAAGGGAGATTTCAAACTTCTTTATAATAAATTTATCTGGAAATAACTTCATAATATTCAAAATACTTGCAAAACCCTAACAATGGTACATTTTATATAACTTTATACATACTAAAAAATCTTTGGAAAATGAGTATTTTATTTGATTTCATGCACATATATATTCGCTTGCCACAGCACAATATATATACATAATATATATTTATACGCACATACATTGGTTGTCAATATATTCAAATTAGTTATAATTACACAACAAACTGGTTATCGATATACTGATATCATATACTCTCTAATCATACTCCGAAATCATACTCTGTATAAAGCATATAGAAAAGCAGGTGGTATGCCCTGAAATCCAGTGATTTTATATTCTACACAGAGGGTCAAAACATACTTCAGATGAACTTTATAATTTCATAATGCACAGTCTCATCTAGAGCAAATTAATACTGTTGGCACTGAGTGCTGATGAGGGACAAGTTTTGAGTAGAACACATTTGCCTTTTGTATCCTATGTTTCTATTCAATGAATAACTTCACACCATTTAAGGAGTTGAGGACATTTCTATGATATATCTGGAACATAGGTCGTCATTTGCATTGAAATAAGACTAATGGCAGTCTGGACCTTTTGCATTCCCTTATAACAATGCTAATGTAATAGAAATATTTATAGCTCAGGCTACTCAAGCAGAGAGCCACATAGGAAGGAGCTTATCACAAACCAAGTGCTTTAGAAATTATAATGTTCACTCCAGTTAATTCTACTATAATGTTAACTATTCACTTCTAACATTAATTAGTGTCCAAATCAAAACAAAATTATAAAGATAAAAAAACACAGATTCTGGAGTCAGAAGACCTGGAGTCCGATCCTACCTATCAATTGTGTAGCTTTTGGTAAGTTAATTAACCTCTATGTCTCTTAGTTTTCATATTGATCAAAATGAGATAAAAGTATCTATCTATGGTGCTACAGAGAATAAGTTACATACCACTTGCAAAATATCTAGCACAGTGTCTGGGATATAGTAGGCATTCAATCAACATAAATAAATTTCTTTCTATTTCTACTGTGTCCTCAAAGCAATTCATAATATAGAATAAAACAATGAAGGAATGTTGTATTATACAGAGTTAGCACTCTTCAATAAAGTAAATGTTTATGTTTTCAATCACTGAGAAGTGGTTTTACATTACCATTACTATTTGTAAAATGAAATAAAATTATATATATAAAGTATAAATTATTAAATGGTTGTGTATACTATTAATGCACCACAAAATATATTTGTATTACATTACTCTATGAATTTTTCAATCAAAAAATATAAAGCAGGATATTAATAATATAATGAAGGAAATTTAATAGACTGAAGAAATAATAGTGCTACCTAAATTGCAACTTTAATATCTTAAATAAAAACATTTCAAAGAAAAATAATAAACTAATTATACTTACATGTTTCCAATACGCAAGCTTTCCTTTTATATTAGTTTCAGGTTTGAAAAAGAGATCCTTAAGGAGCTTATCTTCATATCCTTTGGTTATGTAAATCCATTTTGTTTCATATCCTCTAATAATTTTTTCCCGATGTTTTTTATGCAAAAACACAGGGCTGAATATAAGGGAAGAGGAAAACTATTTGTTAGTTTGGTGTCATTAAAAAATGTGAAAATTAGTCATGAGTTCACTTACATCTTAGAAAACATGGTGGTAAACGGAATGTAATAACATATTTATTTTCATCTTATTGTTATATAATGCTACTTAGTAACTAAGGTATATCCATCAGCAATCATCAGAGGATAAATGAATGCTGAGAATTTGGGCTGATATGAATCTACAAACAATTCTGTACTTACATCTGGCTAAGCATTTTAATAAATAATGGGAAGAAGAACATGTCTAAATTATCTACAGAAACATAAGGTAAGCAGTGTGAAGCTGTTTTTTTTTCCCCTAACCTAGTGAAGAAGGAACTTTTAAAATGAGGTTAAGAGTTATTACTATGCCACAAAATTATATTTGTACTTCATTACAAACTAGGAAATATGCTCTAGAGCAGTATGTCCAACATAATATAAGCCAAAATAATTTTAAGTTTTCATTAGCCACACTAAGAAAAAGTTTAAAAAACAGGGGAGTTTAATTTTAATACTATGCTTTATTTAACCCAATAGATCAAAAATATTACCCAATAAATGGCATCTACAAGCTAACATCATACTCAATGGTCAAAAACTACATGTTTTCCCTCTAAGATTAAAAACAAGGAAAGGATGTAATCTTTCATCAAAGCTACTCAATATTGTACTACAATGCCTACTGGTCTAAGAAGGCAATAAAAAGAAAACCATAGACCAATCTCACTTTTGAACACAGGCATGGAAATTCTAAGTATTAGTGAAAAGAATCTAACAATGTAAGCAAAGAATAATAACACTATGATCACGTATTATAAAACTCACTACATCAACAAATTAGTAGAGGAAAAAAAGTGTGATTATACAAGTAGATACAGGAAAGGCATTGGATAAATTAGCAGCCTATCTTTACAGAAAAATCTTTGTAAAACAGGATCCAAAGAAACCATATCAATATCATGGAGGTGATTTACCAAAAATCAGCAACATCCATTCTGTTTGATAAAATAATTGTTTGGAATAAAATGATGAATGAGGTAGATGGTTACCATTATTACCATTATTACTCAATAGGAGAAATAAAACAAATTAACTAAGGAAAGCAATATTCTCGCTTCTAAGATGTTTTAAGTAGACTCCATCTATTTACTCCTTCATTCAAAATATTTGTATTAATTACATACAAATTAGTTAGGGTAAAATATACTAAGATAATAAAATTCATAATAGTTTAAATAAGGTTACTTTCTCATGCTGACCAGTCTAGGCGAGTAGAGTAGCTCTGCTCCATAAAGCCATTCGATTTGGTTTTACCATATCTAAAATCACTGCCATCAGCTCCATGATGAATGCCTTCTAGCCCACAGAATAAGGAAATGTGGAAACAAAGAGGCAAAACAATAACAATTTAAGCACATAAAATCAAAGTTGTATTCATTACTTCTGCTCACTTTCCAATGTAACAACAACAAAAAAGTTGTAGTCTGATGAATATACTTAGCCACAAGTGAGAGTGTGAATACAATCTGTAGTTTTCAGTCAATTGCCAAAAGAAAAGAAAAGAATGGATGTTAAAGGGAAAAGTGGTCTTTTGCAAATGCTCAATATGTGCCTTGTGAAGAGAAAAAAAAGTCTCTAACATGATGAAGCTTATATTCTCTACTATGTAGAGATAGATAGTATGGAAATAAAACACAAAATACATAATAAGTAAATTGCTTTATACTTAGGGATAATATTGTTAAGAAGAGACGAGACACAGGGGGCATCACAGAAAAGATCATTCTAGTCAGAGCAAATATCAAGTGCAAAGAACCAGGCAGAAGTATGCTTCATGAGACGAGACCACATTTGGCATGTCTGAAAAACAGAAAGAAGGTCACTGAGATGGAAAGTCATTGCAGAGCTTTGAGTAGAAGAGTGGCTTTGAAAAGGATCAAGTTGGGGAGATGACTTCTGGAATAGAGATGTGAGAAATTCTGTGGAATCTCTTCCCAGTGAAACAATATCTGGTGGGAATTTTTTTTTAAGTTAAATATCTCTGGAAATTGTCCAAAGAGCATACAGTAAAATAAACATCTATTCAAGAAAATCTATTTTATCTCAGTATTAACAGTGAATCTTTGCCATGTAAACCATAATTTTCTCTCGTTTCCTCCCCTCCTCCTTTGACCCCAGTTCAGTATGACAGAAGTTCCACCCTGAATAAGTACAGCCAAGAACATAGGATCCCCCTCCCACTGGGTCCCAGTTGAGGATTACGGTATTTTCACAAGAAATGCATAAATTTATCTCGCATCCCAAGCCTACCTACATGTTTCAGAGGTATTATGTCAGGAAAGAATAGTTGAGAGGTCTAGGGCTTTCTTCATCCCTCCAGCTCCCACTGATAGGCAGAAGTTCTAATCAAGGTGCAACAGGTAGAGAATACTGGAGCCCTGGTAGCTCTTATTCCAGATCACTTGTAAGATAGCGATTCTGTGCCAGGTGAGGCAAGCTTAGAAGACAAAAGACTGCTGTCACAGCTGAGCATTCTATTTGTGAATGTCACTCTGAAAAAAGTGAGCCACTGCCTCCTCCTTCTGATCCAGGACAGTGGCACAGTGATTTTGCCCAAGGATAAATGTAGCCCACATGAACATAGAATCTGAAGTGCTCCCCTCATCCCCTCAAACTGAACTGACTTTATGAAACAGAGTATGGAGAATTTCAAATCTAAAGGCACTGTTAAAAACAGTGGAGATTATGGTGTTAAGCAATTAAGAGAAGGATGGTAGTTCCATGAGACTAAAAAGGTAAACTGAAGATGAGGTTGAAATTTTCCAGAGAGAAATAGGAAAAGAGCTAAGAAGAGTACTGGGATTAGAGCAAACAGCAAAAACTGGTCTCAAAGATTATCCTGGAAAGGGCCTCAACATAAAATGAATCAGACTGTTAATTTATGTCCCAGAGCATTGTTAAAGACAATAGAGCAATCAACCGGCAATTAGTGAAGGTTGACACTGGGTTTAATACTAAAACAGTTCAGAAGACTTAACAGGGAAATCAGAGAAGACAGTCAAAGAGAGCCCTGCTTATACCACTGTCCTCCCAAGAGCAACTATAGCTGGACAAACAGCTGACTATAGCTGGGGCAAGCTCTGAGGAGCAATATCAGAGGCTGCACAATGCAGGGAAAATAGACTTCACTAAAATAGTCCAGCCAAGTTATTAAACAAATAAACAAATCACAAGAAACTCTGGGTGGGGCTACAGTATCCCGGATTGTTACGATATAGTACGTAAAATGTCTAATTTTAAACTAAATGTTATTAGGCAAAGAAACACAAAAATGTAAACTATATACAAAATAGGGCAGACAACAGAAGCCACCATATAAAGGGCCCAGACAATAGACACAACAGACAAAGACTTCAAAGCAGGTATTATAAATATGTTGAAAGAAAATCAAGCTTAAGTAAGTAAATACGCTTAAAAGAAATCAAATACATTTAAAGGCATGATAACAATGCCTTTTCAAATAAAGACTATCAATAAAGACATAAAAGTAATTTTACAAAAACAAAAACTTTGCAACTAAGAAGTACAATAACTGAAACAAAAAATTTTACTCCAGTGGCTCAACAGATTATGCAATCTGAAAAACAGAAATAAAAGGAAGACATGTGAGCAGACTCACAAAAAGCTGAGGGATAGGATTGAGTCCACCAGTACAAATAATGGGAGTACAAGAAAATAAGAGAGACAGAGAGAAAAAAGCGGAAAAGAAAAATGAGAATAATGGCTAAAAATTCTACAACTTGATTTTGAAAAATTACACATCCAAGAAGTCCAATGAACATAAAGAGGTCCACATCCAGACACATCATAGTAAAACTACTGAAATCTAAAGACAGAGAAAATCTCGAAAATATTTTCTTGAAATCAAGAAAAATGATGAGTCATGTCCAAAGGAATCCCAATAAAATTAACTATGGCTCTCTTATGAGAAACAATGGAAGCCAGAAGGCAATAGTATGACATTGTCAAAGTTCTGAAAGAAGAAAAAGAAGAAACTCAATCAACAATCTTAAATCCAGAAAATATGATCTTTCAAAACTGAAGGTGAAGTAACAATGTTTCCAGATCAATACAAGCTAAAATAATTTACTTCCAGCAGCATGCCTTGTAAGAGCTACTAAAGGAAGTTCTATTTAGGCTGAAGGCAAGAGACCTCCATGTTTTTTAAGATAAAAAAAGCAGAATGCTGGCAAAGGTAATTAAGTAATTATTAATCTGTATAAATGCATACTTTTCTCTTAACTAATTGAAAATTAATTATATAAACATATATATACACACACATAAACCCCCTCCCTTTATCTCTCTCTATATGTACACACACAATTATATATATATCATTTTATGTGTATATTGTTATATATATACATACATATATTGTTATATATACACACATATATAATTGTATTGTCGGATCTATAACATATAGAAATATATCTGACAATAAAGGCACAGGAGGCAGGTGAAAGCAAAGTTGGAATAGTGAACCCCAAATGGTAGCTCAAATTCATAAAAATGAAGAGAGCTAAAAATGATAAATAGAAATATTAATATAACAAACTCTATGAATATATCTCTTCATCTTTTAGTTTCTTTAAAAGCTTACAGTTTTATAATGTAATAATTATAGTCACAAACTGTTGGATTTGTAACATGTATAGATGTAATATGTCTAATTTAATAGTACAAAAACTGGGGAAAGAGAATAATGCTATATGGAAGTAATGTTTCCATATCTCACTAGACTTAAGTTAGTATAAATATGAAGTAGACATGATAAGTTAAAGTGTATATCCTAAGGCCTAATAAAAGCACCAAGATCATGCCTGTAATCGCAGCACTTTGGGAGGCCAAGTTGGGTGGATCAAAAGGTTAGGAGATCGAGACCATCCTGGCTAACATGGAAACTCTGTCTCTACTACAAATACAAAAAATTAGCCAGGCGTGGTGGCAGGCGCCTATAGTCCCAGCTACTCAGGAAGCTGAGGCAGGAGAATGGCATGAACCCAGGAGGCGGAGCTTTTAGTGAGCAGAGATGGAGCCACTGCGCTCTAGCCTGGGCGACAGAGCGAGACTCCGTCTTAAAAAAAAAAAAAAGCACCAAGAAAATCACTAAAAACATACAATGAAAAAATCAATAAAGAAATGTACATGTTAAACTATAAAATAATCACTAACAACAAAAGCTATAAAGGAAGAGAGGAACAAAAATGATATAAGACATATATGTGAATGTTAGGATTTAAGTTTATTTTAAAATAAATTTCCCTTATATTCTTAATATTTTATATGATTATATAATTAATTTTACATGGCTCCTATTTTAAGATATAAGCTTTATTTTTATTTCATTTTCTTTCTAAAGCATACTATCTTACTCTTAATGATTTTTCTTTGATAATGTGCCTGATAGGTAAACCCATAGAATTGAAGAGGTACAAATCATTTCCACAACCTATAGATGTTAAAACCTAATTTTTATCTCAGCAGAAGTATTTATTCACTCTTTCAGGAATTGCTCAAGCATTCGCTCATTCAAAAAGCACTGTTCTAGACTCTAGGGACCTATTGATTAAAAATTCAAAGTCTGATGATATTTAGATTAGAAAACAAAAAATGGAAGATTATTTTCTCTTATTATAATGAATTGTGAGGACAAAACATTTAAATTTAACTTTTAATGACATCAGTTATTTAATCTCAACATTTCTTTAATATTTCCATCTCATCTTATTTTTACTGGAGACTCCCTAATGACATTCTAACTTAGGAAGTGGCTTCTTAATGAACTACTGGCTGGAGGAATTCAGGAATTATGTGGTTGCCTTAGCAATTAAAAGTCTCATTACAAAATAGAAAATAACTAAAGAGTTCAAAATAAAATAGGGTGTTTGTAAAACTTTACTTTGCCTTCAATAAGTAAGTGGCTTCATTAATCCATTAAGGTCCTGGTTGGATAGTGTGAGACAGTCTAGATCTCAAGATCAAGGTAACCTAGACAGGAGAAGAGAGGGGTCTTGGGTCTTTCATGAAATAACTCAGATTTACTCTAATTTTCCAAGAATAAAGGCTAAAAAACAGGAGAATTTTAAAGTTATGGTATATATTACAGTTTAGCTTCAGGGTCATGAATCTAGTGAATTCACAAGCAAATTTTATTTGAATATGCACGCATGGACTATACTAGGTAAAATACCCATAGCTTTCTTCAGATCCCCAAAAGAATCTGAACCCTCCCCCCCAAAAAGTCGAACATTGGAACCGTTGTTAAAACAACTAAGAATGTTCTAAAAGAGAAGAAAAACAAGATTTGATGAGAAAGACCAAATATTAAACACTTAAAATGCATAATGTAAAATAGAAAATCAATACAGAGAACTAAAACAATGTAAATCAGGACATTACTCAATTAAAAATAAGTCCAAAATATACATTCTAACTTTCTTTTTAAAAATCAAAATATATTGATTTTAAAACCTAAAACAAAAAACCCCACTACAGTTTAAAACAATAAAACAGAAGAAGTCTCCAATATGGAAGTTTTTCCAAAACAGAGTACCTAGTATTAGAGAAATGTGTTAGTGCAGAGAGAATACCAAAAAAATAAAAAATAAAAATCCATACACTGCCCTATACCTGGAGCTCTTGCCCTTGCCCACTGAAATTAAGGTAATAGAGTTTCACTATGTTCTTTTGTAACTTTGGAAATATGAGGTCAGGTATTCAAGCCACTATCATGGCTTGAAATTTGAAGACTAGAAAGCCAATGTAAGGGTCTATTAACAGTTCTCTGAAATGACAACATACAGGCAATCAGATATAATGCTCCCCCCACACACTGAACCTGTCAAAGGGTGAAATAATAACTTCAGCAATTTCAGAAAAAAAATTGACATTTCTTTCTATGGTATTAAATAACAAACAATTGGATTAATTATTATTTTACAATTCAATACATAGGGATTATTAACTTAAAAATATTCGAAAATTTTTAAGTTTTCCTCAGTTTGTTGCTAATTACCTGGGTTTAGTAGAAAAATACAAGGTAGTGAGCATCAAAATTCAAAGGAAATGTTGATCACAGTAATTTTTAAATGAGAAAGAAGATACATATGTTTAGAATTCTTTTTTTTTTTTTGAGATGGAGTTTCGCTCTGTCGCCCAGGCTGGAGTGCAGTGGCCGGATCTCAGCTCACTGCAAGCTCCACCTTCCGGGTTCACGCCATTCTCCTGCCTCAGCCTCCGGAGTAGCTGGGACTACAGGCGCCCGCCACCTCGCCCGGCTAGTTTTTTGTATTTTTTAGTAGAGACGGGGTTTCACCTTGTTAGCCAGGATGGTCTCGATCTCCTGACCTCGTGATCCGCCCGTCTCGGCCTCCCAAAGTGCTGGGATTATAGGCTTGAGCCACTGCGCCCGGCCATGTTTAGAATTCTTTAAAAGTATCTACAAAATGCTATCTGCAAAGAGCTCCAAATTTACATATTAATGAAAAAATTTAAGCCATTATGTAAGTATTAAGGTTTTACGGTAATAGGTAATATACCATTAATAAGGTATAAATTGCAGAAGCATGAAGAGTAAAACTTATAAAGACCCATAATTCAAATGATTATTAATTTAAAAGAGTAAGCCTGCCCTGTTATATACTTAGTCTTCAGCTCTATTTGTCCTAAGGAGGAAATGATTCATTATAATGTAGTGCCACCTTTTAGTTCTTTTCTACTGTAAAACAAAGAAAAGTATATTAAATTCTTTAAAAAGAATAATAACAATTATCATCACAACCAGTAAAGGAAAAGTCACTATCATCTTCAGAACCTTTGTAAAACAAAGTATTTTAAACAGAAGTTATACAGAACTGATGATAAAAGGTGATTTTCCAGGTAACTTTGGCAGTGGTTGAAAGTAAAAATATAGATGGAAAAGGTGTGTATATTTTATCACAATTGAAAATATTAACTTGCAACATAGCCTTTAAGAGCTACCTCCAACCACCTTCACTCCTGTCTCTCATTTCACTAAAGATTTGACTTAATGACAAGAGTCTCATGTAAAAAGTATGAAGATAAGCAAAGTATGAAGAAAAGATAAGGCCTTATCTTATTATTTGTATTAACAGTAGTACTATTATTAGCAGAAAAAATAGAAAAGCAAATATTGTCTTGATAATATTAATAACATAACAGCTGGGTGAGGTGGCTCATGCCCGTAATCCCAGCACTTTGGGAGGCCAAGGTGGGCAAATCACTTGAGGTCAGGAGCTCCAGGCCAGCCTGGCCAACATGGTGAAACCCTGTCTCTAGTAATACTACAAAAATTGGCCAGGTGTGATGACACGCACCTGTAATCCCAGCTACTCGGGAGGCTGAGGCAGGAGAATCACTTAAACTCAGGAGGCAGAGGTTGCAGTGAGCTGAGATCACACCACTGCACTCCAGTCTGGGTGACAGAGCAAGACTGTCTCAAAATAATAATAATAATACACCATATAACTAGCAATTACTAGTATCGGTAATACAATAATAAAAATATAATTCTATATATCCATTGACCTGCAAATCAAATTCTAGAAACTGTTTATAAAGACATTATAATGGGTATATATACATATGTAAATTTACAGGGTTTGGTCCCTGTCATTTTATAATTTAGAGAAAACAGAAACCACAATAATGTCCACCAAGAAGGGACAATTTACCTAAATAAAACATAACCATTCAAAAGAATACATTTAGCTATTACAAATTCTTTTTTTTTTTTTTTTTTTTTTTTTTTT
>NW_016816945.1:2809750-2825274 GCF_001698545.2 Rhinopithecus bieti
TTTTGTTTTTTAAGACGGAGTCTTGCTCTGTCACCCAGGTGGAGTGCAGTGGTGGGAACTCGATCCACTGCAAGCTCCGCCTCCCGGGTTCATGTCAGTCTCCCGTCTCAGCCTCCGGAAGTAACTGGGACTACAGGTGCCTGCCACAACGCCCGGCTAATTTTTGTATTTTTTCCTAGAGACGGGGTTTCACCGTGTTAGCCAGGATAGTCTCAATCTCCTGACCTCGTGATCCGCCCGCCTCGGCCTCCCAAAGTGCTGGGATTACAGAAGTAAACCACCGCGCCCGCCCAGCTATTAAAAATTCTTATGGAATAATATCTAATACTACAGAAAATGGAAACAACCCAATTAGAAAATAGCAGGCATAACATACCCTTTTTTGTAAAATAAAAATACACCCACATGTATATGTCACATTTTTAAAATTGTATACACACACATACAATTATGAATCATTACTACACTCTCGCTTTTACAGACTATTGCACAGGCACCTACCTACCCACACATTTGGTTCCACATTTTTCCCTTGTTCAAATGGACATAAACTTTTGCCCTTGTTCTGTGCAAAGAAGTTTGTTAAATGTGTTTTTTTGTAACTTGCTTTTCTAACTTAATACATTGCTGAAATCGCTCAAATTAAATTTTAGAATTAATTCACTTTTTAACAACTGCATAATATTTTATACTGTGTTTGTATCCAGTTTTCAACAAAGGACACACATAAGTTTTTCAAGAGTTTTGCCACTACAAATAAGACAATCTCTCTCTTGCTCTCTTTCTCTGTCTCTTCCTAGCCTTCTCCCCCACCCCACCATCTCCCACACACACATTTTATTTTTGTAGTATAAGTTTCAAGAATTGTTATTGCTGACGTAAGAGTGTATTAGTCAGGATTCTCTCAAAAAAATAGAACCAGTAGAAAATAGATACATATACAGCGAGAGCGATTTATTTTAAGGAATTGGCTCACACAATTGTGGAAGCTGGCAAGTTTGAAATCTGTAGGGCAGGCCTGCAGAGGAAAGTTGATGTTGCAATCTCAAGTCCAAATCTGCAGTCTGAAAATTCAGGCAGGGTTTCTATGTCACAGTCTTGAGGCAGAAATGCTTCTTTAGGAAATCTTCGTCTTTGTATTTGAGACCTTTAATTGTTTAGATGTGGCTCACCCACATTATGGAGGGTAATATGCTTCACTCAAAGTCTACAAATTTAAATGTTAATCACATCTAAAATTCTACCTTTATAACATCTGGACAGGTGTTTGACCAAGTAACTGAGCACCATAGCCTAGCAATGTTGACACATAAAATTAAACATTACAAATAGTATAACACTTTAAAAATTAATTTTAGAAAACATTGCCATTTTGTTTTTTAAAATGGTGGTGGCAATTCTCACCAGTAATATAATTCCCCTTCTCTTAAATCCTTATAAGAACTATTATCCCACTTTAAATTTTTTTTTCAAATTATTAGGGAAATATATTTCATTGCTGATATAATTTGCATATCTTGAATATTAGGTTAAAGATCTTTTGATATGCTGGTTGGTAGTTTATATTTCTTCTTCTGTAAGTTGTCTATTCACATCCTTTGTCCATTTTTTTTGACTCATTTTTCTTTGTTCAACTACTTTATATACAGGCTATTTATATGTGAACATTTTCTGATTTGTATAGACAGATTCTTTAGAAAGTAGTTAAATACATTTTTTTTCCATATATAGGCCACTTACAAATGGTCTCTCCCACAACAAGGTTAAAAAATATTCAATTTAATTATATTCTAAAGTCCTATATGTAACATTTTAACTCATCTGAAATATATTTTTGTTTATAGTGTACAGTAAGAAAACAAATCTTTTGTTTAGAAAAATAAACAATTTTACTACTATCAATTATTAAATAAATCATCCTTTCCCCATCAAAAATAATACTCCTATCATACTTTGTGATTCCCTTATATACACAGCTCTTTTAAGGGCCCTTTTTATTCTGTTCATCTGATTTCTCTATCCCTGTGCCAATACAACCATATATTGATAAAGTGGCCTAAGAGTAATTTTCATATTTGGAAAGGCATACTTTTCAGTTGTTTCTTGGATATTATAAAGCATTTAATTTTTTTCTCAGGAACTTTCAAAGCATATTTCCCAGTATCTCTACAAAACAAGATTGTAATTGAAATCACTTATTTTAAATATAAACTTAAAAGGATGGTTATTTGTATTATACTGAATTCCCACCCAGAAATATGGTATTTATATTTGTTCAGGTTATTGTTTGATAAAAATTATTTTCTTCACATAGGACCTTTATCTTTTGTATGTTGTTTCTTTCTTTCTTTCTTTCTTTCTTTCTTTCTTTCTTTCTTTCTTTTTTTTTTTTTTTTTTTATAGTTTTTTTTTTTTTTTTTTTAAAAAAATTTTTTTTTTTTTTTTTTTTTTTTTTTTTTGTTCAACTTCTGTGTTAATTTTCCATTCCAACTTTTATTTACTTATTTTTAAATTTTTAATTTTTGTAGTTACATAGGAGGTGTGTATAGTTACAGGGTACATGATATATTTTGATACAGGCCTATAATGCATAATAATGTCACCAGGATAAATAGGGTATCCATCATTTCAAGCATTTATCCTTTCTTTGTTTTACAAACAATCCACATATATTATTTTTAGTTATTTCATAATGTACAATAAATTTTTCTTGACTGTAGTCACTCTGGTGTACTATTAAATACTAGATCTTATTCATTACATCTAGCTATATTTTTATACCTATTAACTGTCTCCACTCCACCCACCCTACTACCCTTCCCAGCTTCTGGTAACCATCATTCTATCTCTACATCCATGAATTCAACTGTTTTAATTTTCTGCTCCCATAAATGAGTGAGAATAAGCAAAGTTTGTCTTTCTGTGTCTGTCTTGTTTCACTTAACATAATGACTTCCAGTTCCAGCCATGTTGTTGCAAATGACAGAATCTCATTCTTTTTTGTGGCTGAATAGTATTTCATTGTGTATATGTACCACATTTTTTTTTATTCATTCATCTGTTGATGGACACTTAGTTTACTTTCAAATCTTGGCTATAGCGAATAGTGCCACAATAAACAAAGGAGTACAGATATATATCTTCAGTAGATTGATTGCCTTTACACTGGGTATGTCCTTAGCAGTGGTAATGTTGGATCATATGATAGTTTGTATATTTTTGAGGAACATCCAAGCTGTTGTCCATAGTGGTTGTTCTAATCTACATTCCTACCAACAATGTCAAATTATACTACAGAGATATATAACCAAAATAACATAGTACTGTCATAAAAACAGACATCTACAGATGTCTCTACATCTGTGCCAGCATTTGTTTTTGCCTGTCTCTTTGATAACAGCCATTTTAACTAGGGTGAGATGGTATCTCAATGTGGTTTTGATTTACATTTCTCTGATGATAAATTATGTTGAGCACCTTTTCATATATGTGTTTTCCATGTATATGTCTTCTTTTGAGAAATGGTCATTCAGAACTTTTGCCCATTTTCTAATCAAATTATTAGATTTTTTTCCTGTAGGGTTGTTTGAGCTCCTTATATATTGTGGCTATTAATCCAGTGTCACATGGATATTTTGCAAATATATTATCAATTTCTGCAGGTTGTCTCTTCACTTTATTGATTGTTTCCTTTGCTGTATAGAAGCTCTTTAACTTGATGTGATCCCATTTGTCCATTTTTGCTTTGGTTGCCTGTGGTTGTGGAGTATTTCAGCATCAATTAAAATAATTATATATTTTTTGTCCTTCAATTATATTAATATGATGCACCACATTGATTGATTTATGTACGTTGAACCAATCTTGCATTCCCAGGGTAAATTCCACTCGGTCGTGCTGAATGGTCTTTTTAATGTGTTGTTGATTTTGGTGTGCTATTATTTTGTTGAAGATATTTGCATCAATGTTTATCAGGGATACTGGAACGTAGTTTTCTTTCTTTCTTTTCTTTTTTTTTTTTTTTTTTGAGACGGAGTCTCGCTCGGTCACCCAAGCTGGAGTGCACTGGCCAGATCTCAGCTCACTGCAAGCTCCGCCTCCCGGGTTCACGCCATTCTCCTGCCTCAGCCTCCCGAGTAGCTGGGACTACAGGCGCCCGCCACCTCGCCCGGTAGTTTTTTGTGTTTTTTAGTAGAGACGGGGTTTCACCGTGTTAGCCAGGATGGTCTCAATCTCCTGACCTTGTGATCCGCCCGCCTTGGCCTCCCAAAGTGCTGGGATTACAGGCTTGAGCCACCGCGCCCGGCCAGTTTTCTTTTTTTAATGTCTCTTTTTCTGATTCTTCTATTAGGATAATACTGGTCTTTTAGAATGGGATTGGAAGTATTCCTTACTCCTCTATTTTTGTGAATAGTTTGAATAGGATTAGAGTTAGTTCTTCTCTAAATGTTTAGTAAAACTCATCAGTGAAGCCATCAGGTCCCGAGGTTTTCTTTGCTAGGAGACTTCCTATTACAGCTTTGATCTTACTACTTGCTATTGTTCTGTTCAGGTTTTGGATCTTTTCATGGTTCAGTGTTAGTAGGTTGTAAGTGTCTAAGGATTTATTCGTTTCTTTTAGGTTTTACAATTTATTTGCATATAGTTTCTCATAGTATCATTTAGTAATCTTTTGGATTTCTGTGGTTTTGGTTGTGATGTCTCTACTATCATGTCTGATTTTGCTGATTTGGGTCTTTCTTTTTTTTCTTGGATAGTCTGGCTAAAGGTTTGTTGATCATATTTACCTTTTAAACACCAATTTTTCATTTCATTGGTCTTTTGTATTATTTGCCTCATTTCAATTTCATTTATTTCTGCTCTGATCTTTATTATGATCTTGTCTTCTACTAATTTTGTGTTCCATTTGCTTTTGCTTTTCTAGTTCTTTAAGTTTCATTGTTAGGTTGTTTATTTAAATATTTTTAATATATCTGATATTGGTGCTTATAGATATAAATTTACCTCTTAGTACTGCTTTCATTGTATTTTATAATATTTGGTAGGTTCTGCTTCCATTATCATTAGTTTAAAGAAATTTTTAAATTTCCTTCACAATCTGCTCATTGACCCACTGGTCATTCAGAAGCATACTGTTTAATTTCCATGTTTTTGTATAGTTTCCAAAATTCCTCTTGATGTTGATTTCTAGTTTTACTCCATTGTCATCAGAGGAGACACTTGATATAATTTCAATTATTAAAAAAATATTTTAAGACGTGTTTGTTGTCTAATATATGGTCCATCCCTGAGAATGATCTATGCAATGTTTTATTGATAGGTAAGATCTTACTTTTGCCATTTTGTTATTCGACATTGAACTTCATCCTCCTGCTTTTTAACTTTTTGTTGCTTCTATTTATATCTTAATATGCTGTCTATGTCTTAAAAAATTTTTTTAGTTTTTTTTTTTTTATTTTTTTTTTTTTTTTTTTTTTTTTTTTTTTTTTTTACTGAAGATATAACTATTTTAAACACCACATTTGCAATGTTAAAATATTCTGTGTTTTTCTGTACTTACTATTACCACTGAGTTTTGTATCATCAGATGATTTCTTATTGCTCATTAACTTCCTTTTCTTTCTGGTTGAAGTACTCCTTTTAGCAGTTCTGGTGGGCAAGTCTAGTATTGATGAAATCCCTCACATTTTGTTTGTATAGGAAATTATATTTTCTTCCTATATGAAGGATATTTTTACTGTACTTACTATTCCAGGATACAGCTTTTTTTTTTCCTTCAGCACTTTAAATATGTCATGCCACTCTCTTCTGGCCTAAAGGTTTTTCACTGAGAAGTCTGTTGCCAGATATATTGGAGTTCCATGTATGTCAATTATTTCTTTTCTCTTGCTGCTTTTAGGAATTTTTCTTTATCTTTGACCTTTAAGTGTTTGATTATTAAATACCTTGAGGTTGTCTTCTTTGGGTTAAATCTGCTTGGTGTTCTATAGCCTTCTTGTACTTATATATTGACGTTTTTCTGTAGGTTTGGGAAGTTCTCTGTTATTATCTCGTTTTTTGTTTTTTGTTTTATTTTGTTTGTTTTCTCTCTTCTGTGTGTTTTGTGATGGCATGTCGTAAAGCTCACTAATTCTTACTTCTACTTCATTCATTCTGCTGGTAAGAGACTGATTTACTTTTCAGTATGTCAACTGCATTTTCAACTCCAGAGTTTTGCTTCACTCTTTTTAATTATTCAATCTGTTTACTAAATTGATCTCATAGGATTCTGGACTCCATCTCTATGTTATCTTGAATTATTTTGAGTTTCCTCAAGACAGCTATTTTAAATCATCTGTCTGAAAGTTCACATATGTCACTCTCAACAGGATTAGTCTCTGGTTCATTATTTAATTTGTTTGATGAGGTCATGTTTTCCTGGATAATCTTGATGTTTGTGAATGTTTATCAGTGTCTGGCCATTGAAGAATGGGGTATTTATTGGACTCTTTGCAGTCTGAGGTTATTTGTATATATGCTTCTTGGGAAGGTTTTTCAGATATTTAAAGGAATTTTGGTGTTGTGATCTAAGTTTTTGATCACTGTAGTCATATATACACGGTGCAAAAGTATGGCATAGTTGACTGAGAGCAGATTGCAGTGACATCAGATGGCAACTTCAACTCACAGGAAGAAAACATGAGTAATGGAAATTATACATATGTATGTTAATTTCAAAGAGTCTATAAGTATATATTCCTTCCTCCTGATATCTTTAAAAGCAATAATTATAACACTTTTGTTTGGTTTAAATTACCACATATAGATGTAATATAGAACAACAATAGGGCAAAGGAAGGTAGAGAGATTTAAGTTATACTGGAGCAAAGTTCTATATTTTACTGAAATAAAGGTAATATTAATTTGAAGTACAATGTGATAAGATACACATTGTAGTACATAGAGCAACCACTGAGAAAATAACAAAAAATACAGTAAAAACCAAGAAAGAAATAAAATGGTACACTAGAAAATACCTGTTTAATATAAAAGAATGTGATAAAGGAGAAATAGAGGGAAATACATGTGATATATAAAAACCCAAAAGAAAAATGGTGGATGTAAGTCCAGCTATATAAATAATAATTTTAAATGAGAATGGATTAAATATTCCAATTAAAAGACAAATGTTTTCAGATTAACTTTAAAATAGCAAAACATAAGTTCTAACTACAATCTGTCTACAAAATAAACTCTAAAATTCAGAGATGCAAATCAGCTAAAACTAAAATAATGCAAAAATACCTTAATGAGAGTGACTATAAGAAGCTGGAGTGGCTATACTAATATCAGACAAAATAGACTTTAAGATAAAACATGTTACTGAAACAAAGACAAAAATTTTACAGTGTTGGAAATGTCAATTCATCAGGTACACAGTGCTTAGATGAAAACAGCTGTAAATGCCTATATCAGAAAATAAGAAATATGTCAAATCAAAATCCAAACTTCCACTTGAAAAATTTGAGGTGGGGTGGGGAAGGAGAGAGGTAAAGGAATCCCATAGCAAGCAAGACTGAAGGAATAAAGATGAGAAAGGAAATCAGTGAAATAAAAAAACTAGAGAAATAGTAGAGAAAATTAATAAAATCCTTGATTCCTTTAAAATATCAACAAAATGGCAAACCTCTAGGTAAGCTAACTAAGTAAAACAAAAGAAGGCATATATTGCTAAAATAAAAAACAGACTACATGTCCCAGCTACTTGGGAGGCTGAGGCAGGAAGATTGAGTGAACCTGGGAGGCGGAGCTTGCAGTGAGCCTAGATCATGCCACTGGCACTCCAGCCTAGGCGACAGAGGGAGACTCTGTCTCCAAAAAAAATTAAAAAAAAAAAAAGTAAAAATAAAATAAAAATGAAATATGAGAAATAGTATTATGCCAACAAATTGGAAAATGTAGATGAAATGGACAAATTCCTTAAAAAAACACTAATTACCAAAACTAACTTAAGAAATAGAAAACCTAGATAGATCTGTAACAAGTAAAGAAATTGAAGTCACAATTTATAATATTCCCATAGATAAAATCCAAGGCCCAGATGGCTTCACTGGTGAATTCTACTAAACATTTAAGAAAGAAATAATACCAATCTTTCACATACTCCTCCAGAAATAGGGAAGGAAACACATCCCAATTAATTCTGTAAGACCAAGTTTTGCCATCATTCCAGATGGTGGCTACACAGAAGGTTTCTTAGCACTGCAGTGAGCATCATTCCAAGGTACCTCTCTGGAACCCTAATGAGCAGCTTAATGGCAATTTCAAGAGTAAAGTATTGTTCAAGAATCCATAAAGAAATAGATCTAATTATATAGATATATATTAGAAATAGCAAAATTTCATCAAGAACTTTGATTTTGCTTTTAGAATTATTCCTTAATTTGAGCATTAATTAGTTTTATCTACCTTCTTACCTATCACTCATAATTTTTCTATTACTTTGGTTATTCCAGTCAATTTCTCAGAGGCAGATTGGGAAGCCTGTTTTTATTAATTATTTTGCTAACTGTAAATGCAAAATTTCCTTAGCCTTCTTCATTCTTTCCACTCTTTTCATGGTCATTCAGTAGAAATTATTAAGGTTAAAGGGAAAACCATTTTGATTCATTTTATACTGCAACTCAAACATAAACAGTTGAAGTAGAAAACTTTTAGAGTCTTATTTGCTGAACCTCATAATGGCTCTTTATTTATATCTTCAAGCACTGAATTAAGTTTATTATTTTACTGCTGTTTGTTAAAAATATGTTAAGTATTTTAAGAGTATAATATTTATGGCTATTTCTTGCATTCATGATTGGTTTTGTTTTCAACTTTTGGTTCCTAAGGGGCAGGAGATATGCCTTTACAATGATCTAAATAAAAATCATATATACCTAATAGACAATATATCTAGTATAATTACAGGGGGGAAAGAATCCCCTCTTTAAATTTTTTAAATTCACTCCTATTTTATTTGCAACACCTTTTAAAATTAAACAGTCAACCTAAATTGCTACTGCAGATTTTATATAACAAGCATCTTTCAGACACTTCTCAAAAGAAGACATTTATGCGGCCAACATACATATGAAAAAAAGCTCATCATCACTGGTCATTACAGAAATGTAAATCAAAACCACAATGAGATACCATCTCACGCCGGTTAGAAAATGGTGATCTTCAAAAAGTCAGGAAACAACCGATGCTGGTGAGGCTGTGGAGATACAGGAATGCTTTTACACTATTGGTGGTAGTATATATTAGTTCAACCATTGTGGAAGACAGTGTGGCAATTCCTCAAGGGTTGAGAACAAGAAATACCATTTGACCCAGCAATCCCATTACTGAGTATAAACCCAAAGGATTATAAATAATTCAACTATAAAGACACATGCACAGGTATGTTTATTGCAGCACTGTTCACAATAGCAAAGACTTAGACTGGATAAAGAAAATGTAGCACATATACAACATGGAATACTATTCAGCCATGAAAAAGGATGAGTTCATGTCCTTTGCAGGGATATGGATGAAGCTGGAAACTATCATTCCCAGCAAACACAAGAACAGAAAACCAAACACTGCATGTTCTCCAACTCATATGTTGGAGCTAAACAATGAGAACACATGGATGCAGGGAGGGGAACATCAACACTGGAGCCTGTCAGGGGGTGGAGGGGTAGGGGAGGGATAGCGTTAGGAGAAATACCTAATGTAGATGACGGGTTGATGGGTGCAGCAAACCACCATGGCACATGTATACCTATAAACAAACCTGCATGTTCTGCACAGGTATCCCAGAACTTCAAGTATAATCAAAAAAAAAAAAAAAAAAAAAGGAAAACCAAGGCCCTGACTTTATTTAATGGGAATGTGACATGGATGTATGATTACAAGTATGGGGTAGAGGCCAGTACAGATAAGCACAAAGACCTTTAGCATTTTTCATTTTAAAGATGATCATGTTTATAGCCAAATCACACTTCATAATTCTCCTGGGTCACAAAAAGTCTATTTTCAGCTATTCCTTCTGGATAAACTGGGGCCAAAATTCCCAGACTGTCTCCAAATATCCTTCAATCCATTACCAGACCTATTTACTTACTTTTTGGTGTCCCATGGGCAGGGTTTGACCCAGAGGTCAGCTAGGCATGTCAAGTTGAATGTCTATTGTCTCAATATGAGAAACAAAAGGAGAAAAACTGCAAGTGGAACTCTTCAGGAGAGTGAAATGGTCTTTGTTTAAACAAAAATCCTCTCTTATGGCTGCTTTCAAGAAAGAAGACAGCAAAGACTGTGTTTCAAAACAGGTGGATTGAGAAACTACAATTTTGGACTCAGAACATGCTGCCAGTTACACCTGTAATGGGAGTAGTTTTCATTTTAAAGATGATAATGTTTATACTCAAATCATATTTCATAACTCCCAGGACTACATGGGCTCCAGGAGGTAACTGGGTTACACATGAAATTCAATTATCTATGACATATCTGTTCCTCTCCCAGCACCTTCCCTTCCTCTCCAATACAGCCCCCAGTACACTTATCATAGGAAATATGAGAGTGGCTGGGCATGGTGGCTCAAGCCTGTAATATGACACTTTGGGAGGCCAACACTTGAGGCCGGTAGTTTGAGACCAGCTTGGGCAACATAATAAGACCTGTCTCTGCAAAAATAAATAAATAAATAATAAATAAATAAACACACACAAAAATATGTATACACACACACACATAAATGTGAAATGTTAAGCTGCAAGTGATGAAAATATGATGGCTTTGGGGAAATAAAATGTATAATTTGACTTCAAATTCTTCAGTGGAAAGAAGGAAGGAAGGAGGGGAGGAATGAAGGAAGGAAGGAAAGAAGGAAAGAAAGGAAGGAAGGAAGGAAGGAAGGAAGGAAGGAAGGAAGGAAGGAAGGAAGGAAAGAAGGAAGGAAGGGAAGGGAAGGAGGGACGGAAGGAAAAAGCAAGAAGCTAGGAAGGGAAGCAGTGAGGACTGGCCACTATCCATGCAATTGCATACACCATAATTTTTAGTGTCATCCATCATATGCTTCTTTTTCTCACCATAACAACCACTACCCATTTGCTCACCAAATTCTCTGTATTGTACCCATAAATACCTTTATCTGATCCCTACATCTATATTTTATTCCAGGCCCTTTTGACTCACCTAAACTGTTTTAGTAACCTAGGATTGATGGCTTTAGTCTTCCCTCATTAAAACTTTTATTCCACATAACTGTAGAGTAACATCTCATGACATCTCTTCTGTGCTTAAACACTCGTAATGGCTTGCCACTACTTACAACAAAGGATAATATTTCTTAATATAAATACTGACTATATGAAAATAACAATATTAATGTCTTATTATAATACATAGATAAAATTATAGTACATGTCAAAATAGCATTAAAGTTGAAAAGGCGATATAATGGAAGTGGAGTTCTAAAATTTTTATATGGTCAAGAAGAAGAGTAAAGGTACTAATTAAATGAAGATATATTAAAGTAAATAAGCATATTTTCATTGCCAGGATTACTGATTCTTCAAAATTGGAAATATAGAGTTTATCTTCCAAAACAGTAGAGGGGGATAACATACAATAATAAAAACTAAATTCCAAAGAAGGCAAGAAATATGAGGGAGAAAATTTGCAGAAGAGGAGAGAAAAGCAAAAGCAAAATAAAATGTATTTAATACCCCAAACATCAGGAATAGCATTTAATGTGAATAGTCCAAATATGACAGCTAATATAAAAATTATCAGACTTGATTTAAAAAAACATATTCTGCTATTTATGAGATAGATAGATAAAGATACATATACAGAACGATTATAACCTATAACCAAATGGATAGAAAATAAACATGCAAAAACTAAATATAAAACAAGCCAGTGCAAATATATTTGATAAAGTAAACTTTAAGCCATAAAGATTACTAGATGAATTGAGAGTCATTTCATAAAGATAAAAGGTTCAATGGACAGATTGACATGATTTAAAATTTTTATGCAACTAATATCATAGTTCAAAATACATAAAACAAAATTTGACCTAACTATAATGAAATAATAATATCTACAATCACAGTGAGAGATATAAGTGCACTTCTCCCAGTGACTGATAAATCTAGTAATCCCCAAATTAATAAGGAATAGAATAGTTGAACACCACCTAACCAGTGACCTAATAGAAATACAAAAAAATATGTTAGCCAATAACTATTGAGGACACTTTTTTTTAAAGCACAGGTGAAAAGCGTGGGCCATAAGCAAATCTCAATGAAATTCAAAGTCAAAGGACTGAAATCATATAGGACACGATTTCCTACTACAAGGCAATTAAGCTTACTTCCCCTGCCCTAAGGTATTTTCACACCAAATAAGTTATTATCATATTAATGTGAAATGTCCCTCCCTACCTCAATAACTTTACACATCCTATAGTTTGACTAGAATTAAACGCTTTACAACTAATCCCACTCTTCTGGCACCACATCCCTTCCAATGTAAAAACATACATACATTCCATACTTGCTGAAATTTTTAAATTTTTGAAAAAATTCGTGTAATATAACCTCTATGAAGTCTTTCTTGACAACCTCACCCAATCAGACTTAACTGTATGCCCACAAAGTTGGGTGAATATTTCTCTACTGTAATATTTATCATGTAGATAAAATACTGTGTTTGCTTGTCTCTATAACTGAACTATTATCTTCTTATGATTAGGAACCATAATTTGCATCTTTTTGTATTCTCAACACCTAAAACACCTAAAGCATTTAAGACACATCAAGCAACTAATATACTAACATCATCGAACTAGGTTTTCTTTGGCTGCCAAGATGTTCAAAACTAAATTTGTAGCTCAGTTATTGTTGTCTATTCTAATTTGTATCTCCAATAGTAAATTTTTAAAAATATACTTCAGTTTCTTAATAGTACATGCTAGATTATCAATTCAAAATACAAATAAGTTGATGATTCTAAAAATAAGCATGGTTAGATGGCAATGTTGCATCAGTAAAACACGGTTTGAGCTAATATTTTACACAAAAGCATGACTATAGCTTTTTCAAGAAAAAAAATTCAGTTTGCCTGTATTGCCACAAAAACAGTATCTAGAAAATATGAATGGACAGCTATATTGTTTGAATTGTTTCTAAAAATATTAAAATTTCTAAATGTAATGTTTTGAACACACCAATGTAGACATTGATTTATTCAATAATTATTTATTAACATCTGGTATTTTTAAGATGCAGATAATTTAACCCAATACTTTTTATTTCTAAATATGTATTAGATACATATTTTGTTTGATAAAAATGTTCTTCTAAATTTTTAGAATTTTATGTCACTTTTATCCAAAATTATGAGTTATATAAAACTAAGAAAAAAACACAAACAATATTATTTTGGTAAAATATTGGACTCATTTTGTTGCTTTATGAAAAATTTTCCTAGTGCACTTTTGTTTTCCACTATTAAAAGATAACTGGAATATCAAGTCAAAAGCAGTTTCATAATTTAATCCTGGAGAGATTAAACTGAGAATTGCCACTTCTTCCCCTAAAGAATTCTCGTTCTTTTTAAAGGCACCGAATAATATTATTCTGAATAATATTTCATTTACACACACACACACACACACACATATACACAAACTTATTTAACAATTTTTTTTGAAGTTGAAGAGAAATTTTTTTTATTGCTTCAAAAATATTTAATTAATATACAAAATAATTAGACACCATTAGTACATAAAAAGCAGGAGTACTAGACATATCACCAAATCCACAAACATGTTAAGTTAAAACATCCTTGTTAACAAATCCACTTTGAGATTCCTGAAACTAATAAAATACATAGACTATTTTGAACCAATATTGGAGGTCATCTAATCCAATCTCTTTATTTTACAGATGAGGAAATCACAGAACAATTAAATGCCTTCCTGCAAGAGAGCTGGGATTAGAACCTTGAGCTTTCCATTAGATTGTATTAGTGAGTTGCTTTATTTGTGAGGTTCATCCCAGCCTCTGATTTACACTTCATGATGAAAGCAAGCAGCGTCTCTTGCCTGAGAACAGTTTCTGTTAAGCAAGGTAAACACACATTAATTGAGCCTGAATAACTGATGGACTGAGAGAGAAATGCAGAGTTTGTGATACAAAATCCAAGTAGATGCCCTTTCTGAGTTTTCATTATTTGTTAAAGAAGTTGGGCACCTAATCCCATAGAAATGTATTTACCGTTTTGATTTTGATAAGCTCTCAGTCATTATGGGTCTTGGTTCAACTGACAGCCCTAGACACTGTGAGGCAGAAAAACACTCCAGAGGTGCAGCAATGCTGTTTTAGACCTTCACACAGCAAACCATGCATTTGTACCCAAGAANTTTGTTTTCCACTATTAAAAGATAACTGGAATATCAAGTCAAAAGCAGTTTCATAATTTAATCCTGGAGAGATTAAACTGAGAATTGCCACTTCTTCCCCTAAAGAATTCTCGTTCTTTTAAAGGCACCGAATAATATTATTCTGAATAATATTTCATTTACACACACACACACACACACACATATACACAAACTTATTTAACAATTTTTTTTGAAGTTGAAGAGAAATTTTTTTTATTGCTTCAAAATATTTAATTAATATACAAAATAATTAGACACCATTAGTACATAAAAGCAGGAGTACTAGACATATCACCAAATCCACAAACATGTTAAGTTAAAACATCCTTGTTAACAAATCCACTTTGAGATTCCTGAAACTAATAAAATACATAGACTATTTTGAACCAATATTGGAGGTCATCTAATCCAATCTCTTTATTTTACAGATGAGGAAATCACAGAACAATTAAATGCCTTCCTGCAAGAGAGCTGGGATTAGAACCTTGAGCTTTCCATTAGATTGTATTAGTGAGTTGCTTTATTTGTGAGGTTCATCCCAGCCTCTGATTTACACTTCATGATGAAAGCAAGCAGCGTCTCTTGCCTGAGAACAGTTTCTGTTAAGCAAGGTAAACACACATTAATTGAGCCTGAATAACTGATGGACTGAGAGAGAAATGCAGAGTTTGTGATACAAAATCCAAGTAGATGCCCTTTCTGAGTTTTCATTATTTGTTAAAGAAGTTGGGCACCTAATCCCATAGAAATGTATTTACCGTTTTGATTTTGATAAGCTCTCAGTCATTATGGGTCTTGGTTCAACTGACAGCCCTAGACACTGTGAGGCAGAAAAACACTCCAGAGGTGCAGCAATGCTGTTTTAGACCTTCACACAGCAAACCATGCATTTGTACCCAAGAAAAAAATCAGTATAAGGGTCTCTCTTTCCTTGCATGATGTATTCTTTTATTAAAATAATCACTGCGTATCTCCAATAGAGATTCAAGAACAGAAATCTTTGTCACACTAACAATCCAAGAAGAAAAATCCAAATGGTTGAGTTTAAAAAAAAAAAAAAAAA
>NW_016816945.1:2827129-2833085 GCF_001698545.2 Rhinopithecus bieti
GATTTCACTGAGCAGTGGTTTGTAGTTCTCCTTGAAGAGGTCCTTTACATCCCTTGTAAGTTGGATTCCTAGGTATTTTATTCTCTTTGAAGCAATTGTGAATGGAAGTTCATTCATGATTTGGCTCTCTGTTTGTCTGTTACTGGTGTATAAGAATGCTTGTGATTTTTGCACATTAATTTTGTATCCTGAGACTTTGCTGAAGTTGCTTATCAGCTTAAGGAGTTTAAGCTGCCTTATGTTACAACACTGGTCACCATTGCATGATGAGTCACTAAGAGATACTGCCAGATGCATAGTGCATGTGTTCACACAACACATAGAACTTCTTCGGAAGTGTGATAAGAATGAGTCATTCCTAGGAGAGGGAAAGGAGGAGAAATGTGTGTTCCCAGCTTTCTCCCATCTCAAGTTACCTATTGGTCAAATCTTATGCAGAGTGTTTTACCCCTACACTGATGGCTCGTACAACCTGGCTTGTCAGTGCCATTCAGAGAGATCCCTTGTATTATGGACTGTTTCATCCAAGTCCAAAGGTAAACCAGTGATCATAATATGAATGCAGACTTGACCAGAAAAGAGAGAGCAGAAAAGGTGGTCAAGAGAATCTGAGAACAATTTCTTTATCTGTTTATTCCTTGATGGACATTTGCATTGATTCTGTATCTTGGCTATTGTGAATAATGTTGCAATGAACGTGGGAGTGCAGCCATATTTACAAGGTGGGGATTTCACTTCCTTTGAGTTCGAAAGACTGGGGTTGAATCATTGCATCATATGGTAGTACTATTTTAAGTTACTTTAGGAACCTTCATATTTTTCCCACAGTAGCAGTACCAGTCTCTATTCACATCCATAGTATCACCAATACTTCCACTTTATTAAAATACTGCTTCTCAAATTATTAATTATCCCATCAAATGAGATAATGAAATCCACATATTACTCAGGAATTGTTAAAGCTTCAATTTTAACATATTCTCCTCCTACCAGTGTTTACCTACTTTATCAAAGCAGAGTTAATCACACCACACCCAGTCCACTTCAACCAAGGAAATACTGCATTGTAATGTGACTTTCTGACTTTGCAAATTAGGTGGCCAAACCATCGTTAGAACAGGTAGCCAAAGCCTATGTAAAAGTCACAGATATAAGGCTGACTGTTAAAGTAGCTTAAATTTCAGTGTCATCTGTTGTATACAATTTCATGTGAATTTTGTATTTTTAAAGGGTACTTATTCCTGGAATGGCCACAAATGCTTGCTTAAAAGAGTCAGGGCTATACTTACCTGAATCCATAAAGAAGGCAGACAGAAGTGATCATGCTGTTACAGCTTGAATCATCAGGGCATGCAACAAGGCTGTGCCACTTATTTTTGCAGCTCCTGAAACCTGCTGATGGATGTACTATACTTGCCTTCAGTGCAGGAGGACCCACAGATTATTGGAATGAGTCCACCCACCTTTTTATGCCACCAATCTTCCAGTAAGTCTAATGAGGACAAGAAGATAGCATAAAGCTGTCTTGCATGTGTATCTATGTAGAAGCCCATTCATTTTGAAAGAAAGCAAACACACAAAATATTCTGCTTCTAGTACCGCTTCTGAAAAATGGAAAACTACTTTCTAATAAGACTAATATAAACATTTATTTTTTATTCTGAGTTTCAAAGGAGTCAAAATATTTTGCAAAGTATTAGTGCAATTAAAATTATTTGGAGTAAACTTTAAATAAGGAAACAATTCAGTCCAATTCTGACAATTTCAGAAGGATCATTATTCAACTGGTAAGATGAACGTGAGACCCTATCTTATGGATAATATTTAATTATTAAAATCGTTTACCCAGCCATAAAATGTTATTGATTCCTTAATAGCATTCTAATAAAGATAATTTTTCGTTGACAAATAGTAGAAGAAAGAAGCACATCTGTGTTCCAAGATAGCATTAAATGAAGTAAGGTAAATTTTGAAGATGCAAATTTTAGATAGTATTGCCTTGAATTTGTACTTTGTCTTAACAGATGGTTAACAACCCCTACCATATGCAAAGCTAGACAATATTTTAAATCATGGTATATATCCAGGAAATTCACCTTATTAAACATTTTTAATGCAAATGTTGTCATAAATTTATTATTTAAAATATAATTTTCTTTAAGGAACTTCTGCTACTGGTATCTTTAATATACCTTACATTTAAGGTAGGAATTAATCTAATCTTCATTATACATAAGTAATAATATCATTGTTGAACACACTCAGCATTCACAATTACATAATTTACTATAACAAATTATAATAACCTTTTATGTATTATATATTATAACTTTTTATCTCATAATTCCAAAATTAAGTCTCAAAATGTACTCCCCAGGTAGCTGTGGTAACTATCATTGGCACATCAGATATATTACTAAAAAGTTGCCTGCAATGCTTTCATATTAACAAATTATATTAAGTACATTATAAATGTTTTATACTTAAAGTAAACCTTTAATGTGAGTAATTTTAAATGAGACTAATCATTTCCTGATTCATATAAGTTGTGATAATGCTATTTTGAGTATTATAATAATTTATATTCCTTTAAGAACTAGCAAAGCATTAATGATATACATTTAAAATGCATAAATAGATGTTGGTGTTTGAAATTTTGGCCTCAGAATCAACTATGATCCATTTATTCTTTACCTATGTGGGCACCTTTCAGTTAGTAGCTCTCTTGTTTTCTCTCTTTTCTCCTTAACAAGGTGCCCTTAACTTTGATAGACCGATTAGCTAACTTCCTAGTCCTGACCTATGGTCTAATTTCCTAGATTATAATCAGTGTCCCTTCATTTGACAAGAAGTCTTATTTGCAACCACATTTGGCATGATCCCAGGATATCCACATATCAAATACTGCCCAAGTAATCAACAATGCAGATTTCTAAGTTAGTTATATGAAAACTTAATCTAGAACAAATTTCTGGAGTCCAGTTTAACATGAAACTTTCCTTTAGTTTCAATAGATTTTATATTTCAAGCAAACTAGATTGATATTTTCTATCAACTTAAAATTAGAAAAAAAAGTTGTACTTATTTTTTCACTTTCTTGGACACAGCTTCAAGCAAGCCTCAAATTCGGAGGCCTGTAACAGTCCACAAAAAAAAAAAAAAAAAAAAACCCAAAAAAAACATTTATCACATTATCTCCATTGTATCTTCTGTAACAGTCATCAGTCAAGGTTAGCAAACTTTTCTATAAAATCTAATTAGTAAATATGTAGACGTTACAGTGTATATATGTTCTATAGCATATTTTCTTTTTTCTTAACAATCCTTTTAAATTATAAAAACTATTATTCCTTATGCACAGTCTATATCAGATTTTTCCTGCGGACTGTAGTTTCCCAACCTTATATCTATATTTTATCCTAATTCATCCATGCATGTGTACACACACACACACACACACACACACGCACACATTTTTCTCCCATTCTGCCTTAGAAATTTTAAGGAAAATGAAAATAAATGCACATACACACACACATACATGTACAATTTTAAATTAAATTTAAAATATTTTTACCTACAGAAATATTATAGAGACACCATATCAATCTTGCTTATTATGATAATATGGTCTATACATACAAAAATAATGTATGTTTAGTAGAGGTAGACAACACCTGAAAATCCTTCCATTTTGGGTACCTCTGCTAATGTTGTTATCACTAGCGTATGAATGACTTCAGAAAACGAATCCCATTTTCCATTTTCCTAACAGCTAAGGCCACAGTCATATGACTTAGCTTAACCAATTCGGTGCTTTCTCCCTGGATTTTTACTTTTTAGGGACAATCCAAAAGCACAAGGACAGCAAGAGGGCACTCATGACAGCTGCAATAGAATAATGGGGAGACAAGTAGCCAATAATAACAGAAAATTAGGAACGCTCTCTGGTGGAGTTGGCTCTGCCATGCTTCTTGCTGCTGTTCATTTTCCAAGGCTAGTTACTGTGTCTTCCTGAATTTTTGGTGAGCTTCCTGAATAAGCCTCTAACCAATTCTAATATTGTCTAAGTCATTTACAGTTAGTCTCTGCTGTTTGCAAAAGAACTCCATATACTACATAATCTAATCTTCTAAACTTTTATGTGAGAAGGATTAAAAAAATTACTTGCTTTAATCAACTATGAAAGAAATAACTCATTAGCTATTCATCAACCACGTAATCAGAAAAACAGCACAAGTATACTAGGTCAACAATCTAAATTTGAAAAGAGTTTTGTAAAATATTCCACCACTGAAATATAATGACTTACTTAGTTTTTTCTTAATTATATATGTATTAAGTATTTAAATGTAGTATTTCTCTTCTTTTATCTACTTTCAAAATAAATCCTCAATTTTCTCTATCATATCTATGAAGTAATATTTATCTCACAGAACTGCTGTGAGGATCAAATGACTTAATAAAGACAAGTGTACATTTAAAACGTCCTACAAAGTATATAGTTATATGCCATGTAATGATGTTCCAGTCAATGACAGACTGCATATACACTGGTGGTCCCCATGAAATTATATTACCATATTTTTCCTCTCTTTTCTATATTTAGATATACAAATATTTATCATTATGTTACAATTGCCTACAAAATTTAGTATAGTAACATTCTATACAGACTTGTGGCCTAGGCTACAAATAGGCTACACCACCTAGACTATGCTACACAGCCCAGGTGTGTAGTAGACTATACAACCTAAGTTTGTCTAAGTACTCTCTATGGTGTTCACACAATGACAAAATCACCTAACAACACATTTCTTAGAAGGTATCCTTGTCATTAAGCAACGCATGACTGTATTTCAGCAAAAATAATCTATTAGGAATAAAATAATTATGTTACTTATAATGTAAAATCATATACATTGTTAGTATACCATTATATATGTCCTATTATATGCCACTATATATGTGAAAATAATAATTCTATTAAAATATAAACGCCACAAAGGCAGTGAATTTAAATGTTTTGTCCACTGTTGTATCTTCAGGACCTAGAAAGGGCCTAACCCATGGTAGGCACTCAATAAATACTTGTAGAATGAAGCACTCACTAAATACTTGTAGAATGAACTGATCAATAAAAATTAATAATTGTATCATGCCTATAAGGCAGGTAGTGCACATTTGTATATAATTTCATAACTTTGCTATGAAAATTTTATTAAGAAATAATATTTTCCCAAGATCTAGCAAGTTCTAGCAGAATAATACCAATTATTTTATTTTATTTTATTTGGTTATGATCCATGAAATATGGGCCTGAGTCCTGTGTCTATAACTTACAAGTTTTGAAACCTCAGGCAAGTTATCTGGGATTGTTTATAGGATCAAATCAGGTAAATTACATAAAATGTCTGGCACACAATGACAAGCCAGAACTTGAATACATTATCTGATGATTCTAATCCACCGTCAACTTTGAATAACACCAAAAACTTCACAGTAAGTAGGATAGTTGATTAGACCTAAATAGTTAATATTGTTTTATAATAAATAAAATCGTCTTTATAAGAATTCCCTATAATTGGTCAGCTGAGGCGGCTCACACTTGTAATCTCAGCACTTTAGGAGGACAAGGCAGGCAGATTGCTTGAGCCCTGGAGTTGGAGGCCAGCCTGGGCAACATTGCAAAACTCTATCTCTACAAAAAATACAAAAATGAGCCAGGCATGGCAATGTGTGCCTGTGGTCCCAGCCACTCAGGAGGCTGAGGTGGAAGAATCACTTGAGCCCAGGAAGGTGGAGGTTGCAGTGAGCTTAAATAATGCCATTGCACTCCCTCCTGGACTACAGGTAAGACTCTTTATCAAAAGAAAAGAAATGCCTATGAACAATAAAATTAAAAGCAAATTTAATTTGGTACACTTAATCTTTTTTTTTTTTTTTTTTTTTTTTT
>NW_016816945.1:2833452-2866250 GCF_001698545.2 Rhinopithecus bieti
TGTCCTTAATCTTTTTTTTTTTTTTTTTTTTTTTTTTTGAGACAGAGTCTTGTTCTATAGCCCAGGCTGGAGTGAGTGGTGCGATCTTGGCTCACTGCAAGCTCCGCCTCCCGGCTTCCGGCCATTCTCCTGCTTCAGCCTCCCGAGTGGCTGGGACTACAGGCGCCCGCCACCACGCCCAGCTAATATTTGTATTTTCAGTAGAGAGGGGGTTTCACCGTGTAAGTCAGGATGGTCTCGATCTCCTGACCTTGTGATCCACCCACCTTGGCCTCCTAAAGTGCTGAGATTACAAGCGTGAGCCACCGCCTCCGGCCGGTACACTTAATCTCTACAATTTTCTATGCTTATCATTATACAGGCAGCAAGAAAATTCTAAAAAAACTCCATATTAAATAAATAATTTTCTCTTTTATCTACTCTTTTCTCTGATCAACCATGAAAGATTCTAACTCATGATAAATAAAACATTTTAAGGTATTTTTCAAACCCAATTAATTTGATATTTGATAACACAGGTTGCTACCCTGACAATTATAGTAGAGAATAATGATTTTATGTCAAAATGCTAATTATTTCAGGAGAGCTTTCCAATATCAACACAATGCCCGTAAAATAAAGTGAAAGTGTCAGAAAACTTAAAATTTAATTTAAAAGGCATGTGTTATTGACAAAAACATGTTTTGGATACAGTTTTAACTGTTAGTCTGAGGGGGATTTCCTTATATGTGATTTAATGCCTTTCTCTTGTCTCTAGAATTCTCTCTGCTTTTGTCTTTTGTCAGTTTAACTATACTGTGCCATTGAGAAGACCTTTTGGGGTTGAATCTTTTTGAGGACTTTTAAGCTTTCTGTATGTGGGTCTATATGTTTTGCAAGACTCAAGATGTTTTCAGCTATAATTTCATTAAATAGGTTTTCTACATCTTTGTCCATCTCTTCTTCTTCTGAGTCTTTCAAAATGTGAGAATTTGGTCACTTTAAATTTCTCATTCAAGAATTCATGAATTGCTTTTCTGATTTCTTTGTATTGCTTAACTGTGTTCTTTTATATCTCACTGAGTTCCTTTAAAATCATGAAAAAAATTTTTCAGGCATTTCAAATACATTTTTTTCCTTTGGAATCTGTTTATAGAGAATTATTGTATTTCTTTGGAGGCATTATGTTTCCTGCTTTTTCATGTTTCTTGTGTCCTTACATTGACATCTAGGACATCTGGTGTTAACAGTTGCTTCTTCTAAATTTTGTAGGGAAGTATTCTTTGTTATAGATGTATCTATGGTATTGGTTGGATAGGGTGCTTTGACTTTGAATCTGATAGGTGTAGTGGAGTAGTCTCAGCATAATTTATTTGACCATAATTAGCATAATATAATTCGTCCTTCAACATAACATGATCATGCGAGTAACACCAGGGAACAAAAGCCATGTGGGTCACCTAGGAATTCTACCTACTATATGTGAGATGAGATCAAATAAGATCAAATCTTAGTTACCTTGAAACCATGTGAAGTGAGGACACAACTGGCTTATAATAGGCACACATTTTCATCAACATGGTTCGGGGCAAAAGTGAGGAATGACCATGGTGTTATTTTCCTCTTTTATTCTGTTACTATAAGTGATTTTCTAATGTTAAACTAATCCTGTATTCCTGGAATAAACTTAAATTGGTTATAAGGTATTATTATTTTTTCTGTATCATTGGATCTAATTTTCTAATACTGTATTCATGATTTTTACATTTGTATTCATGATACTGACCTGAAATGTTCTTTCTTGTAACGTCTTTGTAAGATTTTAGTATTAAGGTTTTGTTGATCTCTCAAAATAATATATAAAGTGTTTTCTTTTACTCTCTGGGAAATTTATGTAAGATGGCATTATATTTTCCTTACATGTATAGAATCATTCATCTGTAAATTCATCCAGGCTCAATGTCTCTTTGTGAAAAGGATTTCAATAATGTGTTCAACTTTTTAACGTATGTACAACTATTTAGTATTTTTATTTCTTCCTTTGTCAGCTTGAAAATTGTTTCTTCACAGAATTTTTTCATATCACATAAAAAATTGTAATTTTTGGTATAAAGTTGTTCTTTATTCACTTTAATATCTGTAGACCTATAGCAATGTGCCTTTTAAATTCTTTATGTTGGTAATTTATATTTTTACTTTCTCTTTGCTTTATCAGTCTTGCTGGAGTACTACCAATTTCTCTCCATAAATAATGAACTCTTAAATATATTAATTTTTTCATGTGCATTTTCTCATGTTTATTGTATATTTATATTCCATTTCATTCATTTCTGATACTACTTTTCTTATTCCCCTTTACTCTGTTTGGGTATAACTTCTGCTATTTTTCTATCTTCGTGAGACAGATGCTTAGATTCTTGATATGCTAGCCTTTCTCCTTTGTTCATACATGCATTTGTAGCTGCTGGCAATAATTATTATTTTGTCTTTTGCTTTCAAATATTCTGTGTCAGAAACTGCCTGACACCACTTAATTCCAATTCTCTTTTTAATACTTAGTAACAGTAGCCAAATTTCATACAGGTGACAAAGAGATCAGATAAAAGACCCTGTTTCTTAGCTGCCAGTGTACCCATACAACTAAATTCTAGCCAAGGAAATGTACGAAAGGGGAATTCTGGCCAAGGAAATGTAGGAAAAAGGAAATGCAGTAAATCCAATAAGGGTGATTAAAATTGCTGTTATAATGGGGAGATGTGCCCCTTTCTGCCATTCAGTATTGCCTGTCTTCCAGCATACAATCAGATGTAAAGATTGGAACTCTGGCAGCCATTTTGAGCGTAAATGACCTTGAAGATAAAACACGCAAATTAGAAAGGTAGATTGAAAAGTTAGAGGAAGGTTGGGTCCTTGATTTTGTGCCTTGATTTTGGCCTTTTGTCACAGGCCTGGACTTCTTGAACCACAGACTCTTCTCACATTAAAAACAAAACTTCTAGTCCGGGCGCGGTGGCTCAAGCCTGTAATCCCAGCACTTTGAGAGGCCGAGATGGGCAGATCACAAGGCCAGGAAATCGAGACCATCCTGCCTAACCTGGTGAAACCCCGTCTCTACTAAAAAATGCAAAAAACTAGCCGGGCGAGGTGGCGAGCGCCTGTAGTCCCAGCTACTCAGGAGGCTGAGGCAGGAGAATGGCGTAAACCTGGGAGGCAGAGCTTGCAGTGAGCTGAGATCCGGCCACTGCACTCCAGCCTGGGCGACAAAGCGAGACTCCATCTCAAAAACAACAACAACAAAAAACAAAAAACAAAACTGCCGAGTTTAAGCCAAGATATTGGGGATCCCTCTTACATGGAACTGAATTGAATAAGTAAAACATACAAATACATTATTTCTTCTTCTTTTAATTATCAAATTTACTAAAGCTTTCAGGAAATTGTCATATATAGTGATGATTATGTGCCTCCTTCTCTTGCTCCTCATTGGATAAGATAACGTACTATTTTGCTATTATTTTCCAATACGTATATTAATGTATTTTAATCATATTTACTGGAAAATGCAGTCTAAGTATCTTAGACTTTTCATATAGTAAACTCTCGCTTCTGCTAAAACCTAGTTTATTACAGCCCTAGCATTTAGATGGTTCCTACATTAACACTACCTGCCAAAAGAAATTTGCAACCATACAATCAGACAATCAGAGTTAAACATTTTTCTTGGAAAATAAGCTGAAATTTATCTTTCTAAAACTTTCACTCACTATACCTGATTTTTTTGTCTATTTTACATACAGAAAATATTCAACAATTTGAGGTCAACCATTTGAATTGCCTTAAATTTACTCTTGTGATACTTAAATACCCAAGTTCCCCTAATCATACCTCTGATGATATAATTTAGGATATTTCATTTATCCCCACCTTACATGTTTTAAGAAATAAATATTTATTTAATAAAAATCACCTAAAATATGAAAGTCACAGAAATTTAGTTTGTCAGACACAGTTATTGAATGATGCTTTTTTTTTTTCTTTTCTTTTTTTTTTTTTGAGATGGAGTCAGCCTCCCGAGTAGCTAGGACTACAGGTGTGCACCACCACGCTCAGCTAATTTTTGTATTTTTAGTAGAGAGGGGTTTCACCATTTTGGCCAGAATTCTCTCGATCTCTTGACCTCGTGATCCGCCCACCTCAGCCTGAATAATGCTTTTAACATGTAAACACTACGTTTTAAAGGCACTGTGGGATAATAGTTATGGCAGTGACATAGTTTTCTAATTTATCCAGATTCCTTCATAAAAACAGACATAACAACTAGAAGGCAAAAATTTTGAATTTCTACACCAGTACCATGTGACAAAGTATCCTCAGGAAATCCAAATGTGAATGAATGGGGAAAAAGCATTGACAACTGTAAGCCCACTGCTGTGTTAGCAATTATTCAGGAGGAAACAGATGAAAGTAATGAGGCATTTGATGAAAGAAACAAAACAAATAGTAAGAACAGGAGCTAAATTCGGAGTGGGGGGATGGGCATTAGTGTGTGAATACAATAAATCAAAAAATCAATGGTAAGATCTAAAGGATCTGAAGCATTCTGGGACTCTACACCCCCAAAACTAACCAGCCAAAACTCTCTTACAGGTCAAAGCCCAAAGTGAGGAGAATTTCCTGGGAATAGAATCCTAATTGATTAGCGGAGAAAAACAGTGAAAAGAGACAGAAAAATATCCACATTAACAAGGAAGTGAAGGAACCAGAGCCAGAGATACCATAAAGAGAACCATGACATTGTGGATACTACACAAACACAATAGGAGTAGTTTTAAATCCTGAAAAAAGAAAAGCTTCTTCTTAAAGTTCAGAAAAACTAATTTTATAGAACCAGCAATGCAGAAAAAACACTATCTCACCCTTTACAGAATAATAATAAAAAGAAAATAAAGAGCATAACAACATCATCATAGACAATGAAAGCAGGCCAGAAAGTGAAGCTTATAAAAAATAAAAAAATTATAACCTATTATTTCAAAATGAACAAAAAGATAGCAAGAAAATTATATAGGACATATAAGAGCAAATTTAGAAATGCAGTGATAGAAATCAGAAAAAAATCAGTATTTAAACACTCATTTTATATGTAAAGACTAAACCAGAAGGATTATAATTATAAATGAAAACAACAAAAAATTTCCTAAGTGAAATAGACTAAAATAAGAAATATTTTAAAATTAAAAGAAAATCAGTAGAAAAAGAACTACTATCACTATAAATAAATAACTATTCAATAAAGTATTTTGACAACATATCTCCAGTCTAATAATGATTTAAAAAATTCTGCAACAAATCTTGAATTGTATTAAATACGTTGTTGATAGTCGTATGTAATAGCGATTTTGAAACTCTTTTATGTATATTGTAGGATTAAGCTAATGAGTAAAATTAATAATGTTGGCAACCAAAATTCTAAGGGAAGTATAATGTTGAACGAAAGCAGTGAAGAACCTTCTGTGTTGGATTAACATTTGAGGTGTTAACATGAATTTATGATGGAAAGAATAATCCATATTCTGTCTGCTGAAATAGGCTAAAATAATGATACCCCAATAGCAATGAATACATCTAGTTTCTATATCTTAGTTTCCAAATACCATTCCTTACTGAAAGAACTAGAGCTGTTTGGAAAAGCTGACTTCAGGAGTGTTTGAAAAGCAAAAGGAGCATGGAATTTGGAAAATGTTAAACACCAGAATCTGATATGTATTTACATGCAGTTTCATCTTTTCATAACTGACCACAAATGCCCAACACAAAATAGCTGTCTGATATTGATTCATATATTAGCTTCCCCACCAAGTTTAAAGTCTCAGTGTTTCACCTGTAAAACAGAAAATACAGAAAGACTCAAAAGCTCTGTTTTATTAAATAATAAAATGGATTAATGTACCTAATATGGTGCTTTACATATATTGCACATTCAATAAATGTTTGTTTCCTATATTCTTTTCCATTCTTTTTCCTTTTTTACAACCCTTCAATGCAACCAATAATCCTCCCTATGATCTCAATATAGCTGCCTTTACATAGGTTTAGGAGGCTATCAATCTAATCACATTTCATTCTAAGAATAAAAGTATACTTTCCTTATATGCAATCACCCACACTAGAAATACTACCACTCTAAAAGATAATAGCATTAATCATAATAATTTTATAAATTTTAGCCATACATATTTCAAGTACTTTTAGTTGAAAATTTCAAAGTACAAAATATTTGGGTGTGGGGAGACATTTCTCATGCCTATAAATAGACACACAAAAGGACTAATCACTCGGACACTAGGTTGTGGGAATCTATAGTTGCCTCTGAGGGGAGCTCTTCATATTTCCTAATTCTGACTTTCACCTTTCCATGAATGAATCCAGATCTGATTTCAGCTCCCACTGTCTCTCCATTTATTGATGTATTAATCAATTCAGAAAATATTTTGAGCACCTAACATGTGTCAGGCATTCTGTTACATGTTAAAGATACAGAGTGGAAAACAGAGATACAGTCTCATACAGTTTATAGTACATATGGAGATATAGTTAATTATAGAGATGACTATAATACAGTATGGTAAGAGCTTGTGATGTGAGTAAACGTATGCGAAACACATCAAAGAAGCAATATTCCAAACATTTGTCCTAAACAAATTGAAAGCCACTGAAGGACTTTAAGTTGGTGAATAAAATGATTAAATTTCTATTTTTGAAAGATTACTCTGTGCATGCTGGAAGGGAGCAAGAAATCCAAGGGAAATTTCCTATGGTACCAAACAACACAGAGAGCACTAAATATAACAACAACAATAATAATTAAATTTTTAAGGCCAGGTGCGGTGGCTCACGCCTGTAATCCCAGTACTTTGGGAGACTGAGGCGGGCAGATCAGGAGGTCAGGAGATCGAGACCATCCTGGCTAACACAGTGAAACTCCATCTCTACTAAAAATCCAAAAAATTAGCCGGACATGGTGGCGGGTGCCTGTAGTCCCAGCTACTTGGGAGGCTGAGGCAGGAGAATGGCGTGAACCCAGGAGGCGGAGTTTGCAGTGAGCCGAGATCATGCCACTGCACTCCAGACTGGGAGACAGAGCGAGACTCCATCTCAAAAAATAAAAAACAAAAAATTAATAGCTAATAAGAATGTAATATCTACTTTTGCTAGGTGCTAAGAGCATTATATTGATCATCTCAATTCCCACAAAAAATAGAAATAAGTACTGTTATTAGCCCCTGTTCTTTACAGTTTTACAGATACAGAAATTCAAGCCCAGCATAGGTAAGTAATGTGCCTAATAGAACAGAGCTTTAAAGAGGCAGAAAATACAAATCAGTTTGTCTTGAAACCTGTCATATATTATTATTGAAATCTCTTCCTGCAAAACTCTCAAATTCTATTCATACATGCTTAGTTTTAAAGATTCTTCCCATAAACAAAGTTTTATCTCATGTTATATGAGCGTCAGTGAGAACTTTCATTCTACCAGAGAAAAAAATCCCTGAGGTATAAACCAAAAACAATATCCTTTAATTAGACCTGTATTTAATATAAAGAGCACATTAAATTCAAATGCAAAATAAAGACAGAATTAATATTTTAAATAGGCATTTTCAGCAACTGCCTGATTGATTCTTTTGCACCTCCTTTACTCAGTTAATTTGACTTGTCTCCAATGTGAAATTATGTTCTCTCATATTTGACCTCAGTGTGAAAATTATGTGGAACCACTTCCTCAGAAGTCAGAGGCACTGTATTTATGGTCAGTTTTGCTACTTATTCCTCATACTTGTTTCTCTTTATCAGGACCATTGCCACCTATGATTTAGCATATATTGGTTTATGCTGGAGGGCATTGTGTCTCATTGTGTCTATCTTATCACAGAATGTTGAATCTCATTTCAGTGAAACTTCCTAATCTTGCTTTACCAACAAATATCCATTTTCTTATTCCAGATCTATGTTAATCCTATCTATATTTCAGGGACAAATTTCATTTCTATCTTCTGAATTCTACTATTTAGAATAAGCTATATGAAAATTTTCATTTAGTTTTCATATGTTTGACGTTTGGTATGACCCAATACTATAAATTGATGACAGAGTATCCTATCTTATCTCTGCAAGTACAAGTTAGAAATTCTAGCAAAAAAAAAAAAAAATAAAAAAAAAAAAAAAAAGGTTTTCATTTATTTGCAAAGCTTAGCTCTGCAAAGATGCAAGGAACGAAGAAAAAGTAAAAGATAACTAAATTAAAGGCAATATAGGATTGATGTGGTGCAGATGTCTCAGGCAAAATTGTAGTTTGTATCTAACAAAATATAAAAATCTTCCATATAAGTTCCATGTTTTATATTCTATTGTACTCCCATTTTATAATCCATTGGCTTACATTTTGTATTTATATCGGTAAATTGTGAAAGAAAAAATAAATATCAAATGTTAATTATTCTTATAATATTATATTACTATAGAGCTGTGGTATTTTTCTTAAAGTTAAGTTAAACAGACTATACCATTTTGTGATAGCGAATACAACAAAATGCACATTATTGGAAGAATTGACTTTTGATCACTTATTTCTTCACTCTCTTATTTTCAATATTCAAATGGTAAAGAAAAACAAAACATACCTCAAATTTTTTCTAACTAAGAAACCACGTATCCATCTTTGAACAATCAAAACTGGTGAATTATGAGCCAGAATTGCATTAATTTTTGAAATAATATATTGAATATTATTAATTTCCTCTTCATAGGTTGTTCCCTGTATAAAGAAAATATAATTAATAATTTTTATCTTTCATGAAAGTATTTCCAAAAGATATTTTAAACTTGGTAATCTATTGGTATAAATAAACTAATAAAATGTTCACAAGGTCTTATAGGCATTATAGTTAAATTATGATATCATTGGATGCTTGTCCCCTTCAAATCTTATGTTGGAATGTAATCCCCAATGGTAGAGATAGGGGTTTGTGGGAGGTATTGGATCATGGGGGCCGTTCCCTCCTGAATGGCTTAGTGTTATCCCTTTGATGATGAGTGACTTCTTGCTCATATAGTTCACATGAGATCTGGTTGTGGGACCACCCCTTCTGTCTCCTGCTCCCTCTCTCACCATATGACTTGCCTGCCTCCCATTCACCTTCCACCATGATTGCAAGCTTCCTGAGGCCCTCACCGGAAGCAGATGCCAGCACCATACTTTCTATATACCCTATAGAACCATGAGTCAAAATAAACCTCTTTTCTTTATAAATTACCCAGCCTCAGGTATTTCTTTAGAGCAATGAAACTGATTAATAAAAATAATTAATATATTTTATTATTAGAGTAAAAGAACAATAATTAGTAGCATCAAATAATTTCAATTCTCTACACAAAATGTAAGATTATTGATGATAACTTTTTCCATCAAAGATTATTTTCCCAATCTGATATATATGTATAAAACTTTAACCATAATCATTCTGCTCTCTAAATGGTAGTGACATGAACAGGTGTTCAATGAAACTGCAAATACTCTGTCAGTCCCCATAAAGAAAATTGATATACTTTGATTCATAAAATAATTTATACTAGTTAAAAATTTTGTTGTAGCTTAACTAGAATGTTGGACACTTTTATTGGAACGCAGCAAATTATCTTGGAAAATATCCTATATTGCCTTTGAGAAAGATCTCCTTTCCTGAAAACTTTTAGATTTGAGATGGTAGGCTCAGTATATTTCATTGACAACTTGACTGGTTAGAAATAAGGTCACTATTTATGTTTTGAATAGAAGATAACACATTAAAAATACTCACAATCGCATTCTTTACGAAGCACCTCTTCTGAAGATTATCAGCCCTATTACACTCAGAACATACACCTTTTCCGCATATACACTCAATAATAAAGTATACAGGAAACAAACAAAAAAAAATCACAACACCTTGTGGATTAGTGCTACTTCCGATTTATACTTTCAAACACTCATTGCTAATTAGAAACTTCTTTCCTTGTCTCTGTCTTGATTCCATTCCTAACATTAGCTACTAAAAACCTTTGACACTATTTAATACTCTTCCAGTCCATTCCCTGGAGCTTCCTAAATACCCTGCTTCTTTTTTCACAGAGAAACTAGAGCCGTCAAGTTTGAACTCCATCAATTAACTCCATTCTTTGTAAATTTAACTGTATTCCTATCTATACTGAGTAGAAGTGCCTTCTACTCAAACTTAAAACAAGAAGTATCACTCTATTTGTTGAAGATTGGCACTCTGTCACTGTTATGAGTCTAACATTTATTTTCTAAGACTCTCCCTCTGCTAGCACTATCTGTTCATTTATAAATATAACTTTACCTATCCTTAAATCCCAATTCTGAAACCTTTATATCTAACTTTCACGAAAAGCCCAAAATCTAGAAACAGAATTCCACATTTTTTCTCCCACTTTCTTTGTTTTCTGTATCTCATTCCACCAGCTTCTATCCCTATCATCCAAGGGCATTTTTTTAGAGTTAACATTGGACAGTCCCTCCTTGAAACACTTGCCTTAGATTCTGTACTACACTCCTTTCAGTTTTTCTCTAAAGTTTGTTTGCTTCTACACTTAAAAAAAAAAAAAAAAAAAACTATACATATACATACCATGTTTATCACTTCACTGTTACAATGAAAGAACTTTCCCCATGTCGCTTTTTAATCTCTACGCATTCTCCAAATGACCACTTCTAAATTCATAGCTTCAACACTCACCTGTGTGCCACAGACTCTCAGATTTCTATCTTTACGCCTGACCTCTCTCCTGAGCTACATAACAATATAGTCAAACTGATATCTAACTAAATACAACTTTCCCAAATATGAATCTTCTTTCCCAACCTGCTTTCTCATATACTCTACCTTAGTAAATGGTACTGCTGGCCACAGTTGCCTAAACCAGAAACCCTGGAACCGTCCTAGGTTTGCTTTTCTTTTATGCTTCCCTGCATGCAAATGTTACTAGATTCAGTACATTCAACATCCCAAATATCAGTCTTACCTCTCTTTGTCTTCTATTTTCTGCCATTGTTTTTCCCATGTCTTTATTATCACTTCCCTAACTTACTAAAATTCTCCTAACTTATATCTTCATTAATTCCTGTTCCCCCACTCCCTCCAAACCATAAAATGCACTGTTGCTAGATTGAGCATTCCAAAATGCAAATCTTATCATATAGCATTCTGGATTAATATATTGCATTGGCTTACCACTGAAAGACAAATTACAAATTTCTTGATTTGCCACACAAAGTCCTTCTTGATCTAGCCCCATCCTAGCTCCTTAATCTCATCTCCATTCATCCTACATAGAATTACCTGATAATCAAACTTAAATGCTTTTTACAAATGCCATCTGTATTTCTTGAACTGCCTTTCTCAATGATTTGTCTCACAATTTTAGTCTTTGGGAGACTCAGTTCCTTCCCCCAAGAAGACTTTCTTGATGTTTATCTGCATTCAGTGACTTTATACAATATTATCCTGTGTCCTGTGAAATAATTCATTTGTCACACTTGAAAATGTTAAGTTTTAGCTGACCCCTGTGTTCTTCGAAAACAGTGAAAGTTAAGAAATCTCCCCAGTCCTTTGTTTCAGGAAATGGCTTACTGAAAAGAAGCACCCTGTTCTTTATGACTGACTTGAATAATACTTTTGGATGTCTTTCTTGTTTATCTCTAGCAAGGCCTGACACAGACCTTCCAAATTCCCATTCTTCCCTTCTTTAACAATTAGCTGAAAGGTTTTGTCCCTATTGATCAATTCGAACAAAATATTTGTTAGCCAAACTTTGGTTAAGATTATTTCCTTCCCCTGGGCCCCTGAACTTTGGCTCACCATCAGCCCGAGCCAGCACACAATCTCCCTTTAACAACCGCTCCTGAGAATAGGTTTGTCTCAGGGTAAAACAGTCAGTGCTCTAAGGTCAGACCATACTACTTTTCTTTATTCCACTTCCCCACATTCACTTATTTCTAGTCTTGTTTATTCTTCCTTATAAATGAGAAACTCTTTTGCCTAACCCTTGAGATTTTTGCAGATCTTATAGTCAGAACATTCTCCATATTGTAATAATCCCACTCTGACTATTGCAATAGTTCCTTTCCCTTACTTTCAATCAGCTTTTTGAATAATGTCTCTATTTATTAATCCTGATGTTTTTAGCTGACAAATTATACTCTAATGCAATCATTGGTCTATCTTCTCCATATAAGCTCACCAAATTTAACACCTCTTCATCCTACATATCTGGACTAACTGAGCTATCTTGTCTATAACTGGCATTTGATTATCAATTGACAATTAATATACTAAGAAATCATCGTTGGTGGTCCCCAAGCTTGACTTACCAACATCAATTAATTTATTCTTGTAGCTCAATTATTTTGTGATGTCTGCATGGATACAAAGACATCACACTCTTTTTCTCCCTTTTAAACTTTTCTCAGTCTGTTTTGCTGGTTTATTTTCTTCTGCAAACATTTAAACATTTGATTTAATTTAGATTTTCATTCTTTTTCATCTTTCCTGGCTAACTCTTCTCAAGTGATCACCTTCCTTGCTATATCTTACTGCCTCACATACTTAGATTATTCACATAGCTGTAATCTCCTGTCAGACATTCTTTCTTAAATTACAGGCATATAAAATAAACTTCCAATTCCATTTACTTACTTTCATGTCAAGACCATAAATAATTAATTATCTTCCTAACTTGAATCAATCCACACTAATATTGTATTATCTGTATAGTCACAAAAACTATTCTTGTCAACCAAGTAATAAACCCATATTCCTCTTTCTCTTGCACCCTTTTCCATTCAATAAATCACTAAATTCTATCAAATATCTATCAAATATCAAAGGAACTCTTCAATCTGTTCCTTATACACTATACCTAAACTATTATAATAGACTCCCAATTCCCCTATATTCAATTTCCCTCCACTCCAAAATTACAGAATACAGGATGATTTTCTAGAATAAAATCAGGTCATATAAATGCCTAAAATGTTTCCCCAAGATCTTGCAAGATAAAGTCCTGTCTCCTTAGTATTACATATAACACCCTTTGCTATTTTAATCCCGTTTTTATCTCCAGCATCATTTGACATGCCCAAACATATCCTCTAAACTTCAAGAACACGAAACTACTTGTTGTCACTTGCATGTGCCAAGCTCTATCAATACCTCTGTGCCTTTGCAAATGCTTTCCACTCTGCCTCACAGGCTCTACACTCATGCCAACACCTCTATTTGCCTAGTGATTTCTTACATTCAAAAAATTCATCAGAAATATAAATACTTCTGCATTTTTTCCTGTGATTAGAGAATTGAACTTCAAAGATTTTTAAAGAAAATATATGCACTTTGCTCACAGAATTTTGCCCAGTACTCAGATTCAGGATGTTTTATCCATTATTTCCTTGATTGTTGCTTCTCCTTTGTTTTAATTTTCTCTACCATAATTCCTTCTTATTCACAAATATCACATGAATGTCTACATTTTTCCTCATAACTTTATATATTTATTCTCAGTTTGGTGAAGCCATTCTGTCAAAGGTCAGCTTTCTCATATTGAATTTTTTATTTAGGTTATCAACTATTTCAGTTATGTGGCTGAGTCTAAGTTCTTTTCTGAAGCTCCTAGCTGTTCTGTCTCACATGAGTCCTGTCATATACCATTTGATATTTATTGTAACCCTGACTGTACTTGAATCTCTCCACGAAACCTATTCTGTAGTAATAGATCCTGTCACTTGTTCTATCAACACCCTGAAAACATAGAGGGTTTTGCAGAATTTCCTCTAGTTCCTGTGATTTTATAATTTTTTTCAGGAAGAATAGCTTAAAGTCAGGCTGCCTTAGTTTCTTCTTTTGATTCAGTTATGTCTTAGTCCATCTGGGTAGCTATAACAAAATACACAGACTGGGTAGCTTATAAAAAACAGAAACTTACTTCTATCAGTTCTGGAGGCTGGGAAGTCCAAGATAAAACTACTACAAGTTTTAGTGTTGGATTAAGGCCCATTTCCTGGTTAATAGATGATACCTTCCCACCATGTCCTCATGTGATGGAAAGGGGACCTATCTCTCTGGGGCCTCTTTACAAAGAACATGAATCCTATTTATGAGGGTTCTACCTTCATGATCTAATCACCTCCAAAAGTCTCCACCTCCAAATACATCACATTGGAGATTAGATTTTAGCATACAAATTTTGGACTGGCCACATTTAGACCATAGCAGTCTCACCTTCATTGTATCTGACAAAAAGTCTTTGCTATGTCTAAAATTATCCAGAGCTAATAATATTTTGTAAGAATATTATCTTTTACTAGTTTCTAGTACAGATGTGATTTCCACAAATCTGTATGTTTCTTTTATGTTAATTACATTTGTGCTCATGATGCCACCTGTGGCTTAGGATTAAAGGGGTTGAGAGTAATGGCGTAAAAGTGCATAAGTGGTGGCATGGGGCTGGGGGTAGAAGTGTGGAAAAGGAGGAAGAATACAGGAGGGAATTTAGATGATTAGGCCCAAGTAGCCCTGGTCAGAAGCAGTTCTCATCAGTAGGAAACCATTAAGCTCATATTGCAGTTTACATCAGAGTCTTGCTTCTCACTGAGTCATGAACAATTCCTTCTCATTAAACAGAAAAACAGAATATTCATTAGCTATGGGTAGTATGAGTGTCCCTTCCAGAGAACAAGTAACCTCCAGACAATACTTAAGCTTTCTCATGACATAAAACAATGATCTTGAAAAGTGGCAATAAAGACCCTGCAAAATTTTACAGATGCCATAAACCATTTGGTGTCTGAAGATGAAGGAACTCTCCTTCTAAAACATAATAATAATACAATGCATTTCCTCCATTAAAGAAGTGATGGCTCCGAAGAAAAACTACATTTGTTTAAATCCTAGTTCTACCACTTGCTAGCTGTGTGTTATAGGGTAAATAACCTATCTGTCTCATGTTTTCATCATTTGTAAAACGGAGATAACAATGGTACAGCTCACTGGGTTGTTGTGAGGTTTCAAGCATGCAAACAATGTTATCTTTCAACAGTTTTATAGCAATACTTAAAATGATATAGTGTTTTTGGGTTTATAAGGGACTTCCACATACATTATTATATTTGATACTTACAAAATTTTATCTAAAGAGAGAAATGTACTAATTAATTTATCCAAGCTAATATAATGTAAAATTATGAAATCAACAAATTAACTATAAAAGATAATCACTACAAATGTTTTCAATCCAATCAAAGGAATTATAGTAAAGGCTTAGCAAAGAACAGAAGACGCTTAGGCAAAAAACTATCAACAATCAATGAAATGACTGGTAGAATAACAGAAATTCTACACTACTTGTCTGAAATGAAACAGGGGCTATGACTAATTCTGGAACAAAGTAGAGTGAGACATTCAAAAGAAAATTAAGGACTTTTATAATTATGATTCATACGGATGAGAGTGTGTTGCACGTTGACAGTAAGAGTAGTTTAAAAACTAATTCTAAAATTATATTCTAGTCACATTGTATAAAATGATGCAAAACAATTTCCCAATTAATTTGACATTCTAAATGCCTATTGTACTTAAATAATTTTTATCTTTCCTGCTTCCATGTTTTTAGTTCTACTATCTCGTCCATAAAGTTTATCTTTTTCTATTTTATTTGTGAATATTTTCCATAAGAATATTTGATACCATAGAAGTAAAATGTAGAACAGAGGATACTAGAGACTGAGAAAGGTAGAGGGAAGGAAGAGATAGAAAAAGATTTGTCAAAGGATAGAAAATTACATGTAGATAGGAGGAATAGGTTCTACTGTTTATATTACTGCAGAATGACTATAGTTAATAATAATATATTATATAGTTTTAGCCAGAAGGAAGATCGTGAATGTTCCCAACACAAAGAAATGATCAATGTTTGAGATGATGAATATGCTAACTATGAGGATTGGATCACTATATATTATATGTTTTGAAACACCATGAATGCCATAAATATGTACAATTATGTCAGTTAATTTTGTTTAAAAATCCAAATTTGGCACAGATTTTCTCAGCATATTTGAAAAGTTTAAAACATACCAATCCCATAAGTGTTTATTTCAAATAAAGAAAATCATATAATTTTACCTTTTATTTATTCTTTTAATATTATGTTCACTTTAACAGTCACACAAAATGGTACAAAATCTGTGTGAAACTCCCCACATTAGCATGGAACCTTTTGTATTATTTAAATCAGTATTTCTAAGGATCACTTGGTAAACACTGAGGAACAAGAGGGCCGTGTTTTATTAACTGTAAACCCTGGGCATAGAACAAAACCGGAACATAGTAAATAGTAGTTACATAATAAAATTGAGTATTCTAAGCGTGCTAAGCAGTGAAAATATAATTTTTCTATTGTTGAAATAATCATACATAAATAGCATTATTCTATGGACATTCATGCAGGTTGCTGCATGTATATCAATAATTTGTTAGTATTTCTGGTTGAGTACTATACCATGGTAGGTATGTATCAATTCATTTAACCATTCACTCATTGAAGGACATTATTTTCCAGTTTGGGGCCATTAGCAATAAAACTGCTTTAAACACTCATGTACAAGCTTTTATGTGAACATAATGCCTTAATTTCTCTGGGATAAATTCTCAGTATTGCAATTGCTGAATCATATGACTGTTTCATGTTTAGTTTTTTCAGAAACTGCCAAAATCTTTTCCAGAGTGGCTGTACTATTTTATTTTCCTACCAGTTTCTCTGTATACATGCCAGTATTTATTGTCACTATTTTTTTTTAATTTTAGCCATTCTGAATATTATATATTAGTATCTCATTGTGGTTTTAATTTGCATTTCTCTAACAGCTAATGATATTGAATATTTTTTCACATAATTACTTTGCCATCTGTATATACCCTTTGGTGAAATTCCTCTTCTGGATTTTGTTCAATTTTTTTAGATTTTTTCATATGTTTTTGACGTGTGTGTGTGTGTGTTAAGGCTTGAGAGTTGTATACATTTTCTATATACTAGTCCTTTTTCAGATACATGGTGTTTTCAGCTGAATCGTTTCCCCTCAAATTCATATACTGAATTCCTAACCTCCAATAACTCAGAATGTAACTGTATTTGGAGATAGGGTTCTAAGAGGTAAATTAGTTAAGACCATATGGGTGGGCTCTAATACAGTATGACTGGTGTTCTTATAAGAAATTTGGACACAAACACTTTCACAGAGGAAAAAACACGTAAAGACAGGGAGAAGAAGAGCATCTACAAGCCAATGAGAGAGACGTCGGAAGAAACCAACTTTGCTGATGCCTCGATCTTGGACTTCTAGCCTCCGGAACTGTAAATAAATAAATACAATTCTCTTTAAGCTACCTAGTGGTACTTTGTTATGGCAGCCCTAGCAAACAAATACATAGAGTTTGCAAATACTTGCCCCAAATCTGTAGCTTATCTTTTCATTCTCTTAACAGGGTCTTTCATAGAGCAAAATTTTTGAAAACATATTTGATTAGGTGCATTTTATCTTTTATTCCTTTTACAAAGTATACTTTAGATGTCAGGTCTAAGAACTCTGTCTAGTCCCCAATCCCCAAAAGTATTACTTTTCTAAAATTCTGTAACTTTACATCTTACACAACTGCTTGACCTATTTTGAGTTAATTTTTGTATAAAGTATGAAACTTAGACTGAGGGTTTTTGATGTTATTGTTGTTTTGGCTATGGATACCCAATTGCTCCAGGACCATTTATTGAAACGACTATTTTACTTCATTAAATTACATTTGTACCTTTGCCAAAATTCATTTGAACATATTGCATAAACCTATTTTTAGGTTTTATTTTCTGTTCTATTGATCTGTGTGCCCATGTGTTATCAATCACCACAGTCTTGACTACGATAGCTACATGTGTCTAAAAATAAGGTAACTGATGCATCCCACTTTTTTCTTGTTTTTCTAAGATGTTTTAGCAATTCTAGTTTGTTTATATATCCATATAAAATGTAGTATAATCTTGACAGCATCTACAATCTTATGGAATTTTGATAGGAATTGCATTGAAGCTGTATATAAATTTTGGTAGAATTGAGATCTTTATTTTTATTTTTAAATCAGTGTTATGTAGTTTTCATCACAGCAGTACTGTGCATGTATTGCTAGATTTATATATTAAGCATTTCATTTTATTTGAATGATGATAAACTGTATTTTAAATTGTGGCTTCCATGTGCACATTGCTAGTATATATAAATATAATTAAGTTTTGTATGTTTATCTCGCATACTGAGACAATGCTAACCTTACTTATTAGTTCTAATATATTTTTTGTATATTCTCAAGGATTTTTTACATAGGTGATCATTTGATCTGCAAAAAGAGTTGTAATTCTTCTTTTCCAATTTCTATTCCTTTTGTTTCCTTTTCCCACCTTTTTGTACTGGCTATTTTCTGGCACTATGTTGAAAAGAGAAGTGATAGTGGACATCCTTGCTTTATTCCCAATAATGTGGGAAAAGCGTTCTTTCACCATTAAGCATAATGTTAGTTGTAGGTATTTTCTTGATGTTCTTTTGCAAGTTGAGGAAGTTGCTTTCTAAAAATTTTCTGAGAGTTTTGTCGCAAATAGATGCTGAAATTTGTCGTATTTTTTTTTTTTTTTCCTGCATGAATTGGTATGACATGTCTTCTTTAGTCTTTTAATAAGGTGGATTATGTTCATTGGTTTAGAATGTTGAACCATCCTTGAATTCCTATACTTGGTCCCACTTGGTCATAGTATGTATTTTTATATACTGCTGAATTGTTTTCACTAATATTTTTAAAGATTTCTGTGCCTATAATCTTAAGGAACATTGATCTGTGGTTTTCCTTTCTTGTGCTGCCTTTCATTCTGGTATCCAGATAATGTTAGCTTCATAATATAAATTGGGAGGTGTTCCTTTTTTATTTTTTGGAATATATTGTACAGAATTGGTGTTACTTTTACGTGATCAGGATAATTCACCAGTGAAGCAATCTAGGCTTGTGTGTTTCTCTTTTGTGAATTTTAAAACTATGAAATCAATTTCCTTAATAGTTACACAATTATTCAAATTATCTATTTCATGGTGGGTGAGTTTTGTAGTTTTGTTTTATTTCTGTAGAAGTGTTTCATTTCATCCAAACTGTCTCGTTTATGTGTGTAGAAGTATTTAGTATTATTATTCCATTAATATTTGCAAGGCCTGTAATCTCCCTGGTTTCATGCATGATGTTGATAATTTGTCTCTTCTTTTTCCTTTGTCAGTCTTGACAGGTTTGTCAGTTTTATTCACTTTTTTAAAGAACCAGATGCATGTTTTCCTAATTTTCTCAACTTCATTGGTTTTCAGTTTCACTAATATTCACTCTTTATCATTTTGTTCCTTCTGCTTGCTTTGGGTTAATTTTGCTCTTCTTTTTCTAGTTCTTGAGTGGGAAGCATAGATCATTGATATGATATTTTCCCTCTTTTCTAATTTGGTGTTATAAATTTTCCTGTAAGCATTGCCTTAGCTGTGTTCCACAACTTTTAATATTTTGTATTTATATTTTTATTTCATTAACCGTTTATTTCTTTTACACCATCCTCTTTTGGGCTAAGGACATGAATAGGTAATTCTCAAAAGAAGATATACAAATGGCCAACAAACATATGAAAAAAAAAAAAGTTTAACATCACTAACTATCAGGAAAACACAAATCAAAACCACAAGGTGATATCACCTTACTCCTGCAAGAATAGCCATAATAAAAAAAATAAATAAAAAAAAATAGATGCTGGTGTGGATGTGGTGAAAAGGGAACACTTTTACACTATTGGTGAAAAGGTAAACTATTACAATCACTATGGAAAACAGTGTGGAGATTATTTAAGTAGCTAAAAGTAGATCTACCATTCGATCCAGCAATCCCACTTCTGGGTATCTACCCAGAGGAAAAGAAGTCTTTATAGAAAAAGATACTTGCACTTGCACACAGATGTTTATAGCAGCACAATTTGGAATTGCAAAAATATGGAACCAGCCCAAATGCCCATCAATCAACGAGAGGATAAAGAAAATGTGGTATACATATACCATGGAATACAACTCAGCCATAAAAAGGAATGAAATAATGGTATTTGCAGCAACCTGGATAAAACTGGAGACCATTATTCTAAGTGAAGTAACTCAGGAATGAAAAAACAAATATTGTATGTTCTCACTCACAGTGGGAGCTAAGCTGTGAGGACTCAAAGGCATAAGAAGGTAAGTGTTTCACAAGGCTGTGATCAGGTATCGGTTAGAGCTGGATCTGCACATGGAGGTTTGACTGGGGAAGCATCTGCTTCCAAACTCACTCAGGTTTTTAGCACAATTCATTTGCTTGCAGCTGCAATACTGAAATCCTAGGCTTCTTGCTGGCTATCAGCTGGACACTGTTCTCAGCCTGTGGGGCTCTCTGCTGTTGTTAGAGTCTGACCACAAATTCTGGAGGCTGCTTGAGGTTTCTTGTCATGGAGGTTTTTTCAACATGAATGCTTATTTCATCAAGCAAACAAGGATAGTCTCTAGAGTAAGCTTGAAAGCAACATTGAATCTTATATATTAAAACGTAATAATAGAGTGACATTCACCTTTTCCATATTCTATTGGTTAAAAGTAAGGTGCAGATCACACCTATACTTAGATGAGAGAGATATTACACAAGGTATTAATATGAAAGGCAGAAAGTAAGGATGGGGTAGCAGAGCATCTTAGAATATGACTGCCACAATCTGGTTCTAAAAATAAAAATTCCTTAACATGAGTCCTGCTGCTCTTCCAGAATGTTTGAGTAGTGATATTTAAATGACTCTCATTAGACGGCAACAATGATTGTTAATATACATACATGTAAGCATTTTCAATGAAAGTCTGTTGCAAATAATGTTTTTTAGAATTTTATTAAATTCAACTGCATACTATGCATGTATTTCCATATCAAAGACTGTAAATACACATTATCACTTGAAATGTCTGCAAAGTATTACATTATATGGATGTATATAATGCTTTTAAACATTTCCTAATTGATGAACATATGGTTTTTACTCCTATTTTCTTACTCTTAAATATATAGATGAATGCATGTTTTTAATCTGCCAAGTTATTTCATTATGTAACATTTCTTGATATAAAGTTCCTGGGTCATCTAAAAACATGCACATTTAAATTTTAATAGTGTTTGTCTTTCAAAACTTTGCACATACATTCTCACCTACAGAGCATAAGGGTATCCATGACCTGGATTAAAATCAGATAAATTGCTAAAACCTAAGTCTTTAATTTGCCAACCAAGTGCACAAGAAAGTCTTCTCAGGATTACTTTAAGAGTGTATGTTCTAATTTTTAATGCATTCTCAAAATCAGTGAAATCCGAGTACTTGGAGACCTATGAGCTATTTCTACGGTGTTCTTTATTATACCCTAATGAATAATATAATGTAAAACTTTTGACCATTGGTAGCTTTTGACGTTTGGATGAATTATTTATTACGGTACTTGCATGCAATTCACACTACTACCTTTATCACTGCCTCCTTATTCGGTATTAAAAAATTTAAATAGCCAATGAATACTTCCCATTTAATTCAATTATCCATGTATTAACCTTTAATGGCATGTATACAAAAATCAATTATTTCATGTTAAATTATAATATTCTGTTGAAGGATAGTAGAAAGCACTTACAATTTTCAAATATTGAAGATAATTTTAATGTTTGAGCAGGGTGTTTTGACGACATAGTGAATTTAAACTTCCGCATGTTAATTATAGCTCCATAGTTCACATGATATGACCAGTTTTGAACAAGTGCCACTTTTCAAATTTTCTTTGGCACTTATACAAATATTGATACTACATAATGTTGAGAAGAACAAATACCAAAAACAACTTTAAAGACAATCTATTGAAAGCATATGAAGATAAAGAATGATTCCTTTATGTGGTAGTCAATAAATCAAATAATATTTGAAGAGTTCAGCTCCTGGCCAAAATCCTATCTGTGATTTTCAGGACAGACCATAGGCAATGACAAAGTTACCTGGTAGGCCTCACAGAAAAAAACTACTCTCCTCGCAGCAGACATGCTCTACAGCCAGTGCATTGCAGTCTCTGTGGGGAGCTTCAGTCAAAGACTCAGACCTCTATTGCCTTTGATTCACATTCCCAGTGTGAGGGCATGGCATATGACTTTTCATTATATGGATTCTGCCTGCTTATTCACTCTTTGTGAAGACTTCTCTATACCTTGACACATCTCTGTACACTATAGTTACAGAATAACTCAGTCCCTTAGCTGTATATTCTCTTTCATATTATTTATATTTTTACATGATTATCATTCTTCTTGAAATGCTCTCCCTTCTCTTGATTCTTCAAGGTTCAACCTACCTAATACTTTCCTTGCAATTTTTTCATGACAGTACTAGATAGTCTACACTTTAAGTTCCTTAAGCCCCTAATACATTTTATAGAACATGTGACACTAGTTTTTAAATTTTCTTTTTTAAAACTATCTCTTTTTTCTGACTACAGAGAAACTTTTCTTTTTAATGTACTTCTTCAATATGCAACATAACTCCTGACATGGAGCTTTTGCTTAATATTTGTTGACTTCATAAGAATAGATTTTCAATATGTAGTTAGACCACATGCCAGTTTCACTCTTTCAGTTATAATATCCTTCCCAATATAAATATTCATGAACTTCTAAATTCATGATGTTTTTTTCTGTGATTATTTCTTTACTCTTTGATCTATTCCTTTGATGCTTAGCAGTTCTTAAAAATAATTTCACATTATTTAGCAGTTATTTATGATTTCTTACTCCACTGGCAACTGTATCACATGCATTGGTTCCTATTTTCATGTTGGAATGTTATCTAGCTATGTATTTTACTATACACTCAACTGAGACAAGGTCACCTGCTTGCTTAGATTAGCAACAGTCACTGGTTGCTTCTAAAATCAAATTCAAACTCCGCAGTCTAATAAAAAAAATCTACCAATTGAATTTTATGTAACCTAAAACAAACATGGCAAATGGTAAATTTAGAACACTAGTTTGGTTTTGTCTCTTTGTTTTGTTTTTTGAGACAGACTCTACCCTCTGATGCCCAGGCTGGAGTGCAGTCTCAGCTCACTCCAACCTAAGTGCAATCTCAGCTCACTGAAACCTCAGCCTCCTGGCTTCAAGCGATTCTCCTGCCTCCGCCTCCCAGAAAGGCGTGAACCACCACACCCAGCTAATTTTATTTTTTTGTATTTTTAGTAGAGATGGGATTTCGCCATGTTGGCCAGGCTGGTATCGAACTCCTAACCTCAACTGATCCGCCCACCTCAGTCACCCAAAATTCTGGGATTATAGGGGTGAGCCACTGCGCCCGGACAATATGCCTAATTTTCTACACAGACGAGTTAATTAATAAACATACAGTGTTATTGAATTTGATGATAGATGCTTAAAAATCCATGTTGGTATATTTCAATTAGTAGATTGATATGAGTTTAAAAATTAATGATATATATGTGATGTCATTTTAGCATTTTAATCATCAGCTCATTGTCAATAAATGTGGCCATTTTGTATATTCTAACAAAACTCCTGATTTTATTGCACAATACACTTAAGTAAAAGAGTGATTTGATGTCTGTGTGAGTCTACACAACTCCCTTCTTATTGAATTCTCAAGTCTATATTAAATTTCTTTTTATCCTCCAAAATACTGTGCTACATACTTAATAATTATTTTCATATTGTTAGAAAAGTTTATGAAGACAGTAAACATATCAAACTGGAATATATGCCTAGAAAAATGATCACATTATTACTGTGAAAGTTTTATTTATTGACCTTATATTTATTTCCACTAGCATGAAATGTAAAATTGATACTATGTGGGGAGGTTTAATAATATTTGTGCTGGCTACATAACAATTTGAAAGTGCATTTATAACTTTCCAGTATTGTAAAATATTGTTTAAATAAGAACTATTTAACCAAATTTAAACACATACTGGAAAGAAACATTTTGTTGAAAAGTTCTTAGGCTTTCATAAACGTGCTATAATCCTAATTTTTTACCAAATTATTTGATTGACATGATAGTAGTATTTGAGGAGACTACTAGTAAAGTTTCCAAGTAGGCCTGTGAGAAAGAGTAGGCATTGAAGAGGTTTGTGAGAGAGAAGAAAGTAATATATGCATTTACTGGATATAGTAATCAATCTTTCAAGAAAACTTTGGATTATAGTTATACACAGGTAACTTTTAATATTCACAAATTATACTATTTTATTTTACTCTACAAAACTTGCCAAGCTAAGTGTAGGTTCGGTATTAAGAATACTTTTTTTGTTGTTTAATAGGAGAAGTGACTTAATTTCCTTTCTTAATGAAATGTTGGTTCATTCAAATATTCTCAGACAAGAGAGAGACTGTTAGTAGTTACTACTATTGCTTGAGTTTTCTATGACTTGTTTCTTAATAACTGTAAAGCTTACTTTATAAAAATTGCCCAACTGCTTATTTTGAAAAAAATCTTTCTACAAATAGAAGATGTTTGTGATGGTTAATATTGAGTGTAAACTTGATTGGACTGAAGGATGCAAAGTACTGTTCCTGGGTGTGTCTGTGAGGTTGTTGCCAAAGGAAATTAACATTTGAGTCAATGGACTGGGAGAGGAAGACCCACCCTCAATCTGGTGGGCACCATTTAATCAAGTGCCAGCATGGCTAGAGTAAAGCAGGCAGAATAAAGTAGAATGAGAGAGATGTACTTTATTTTCTGACCTTGATCTTTCTCCCATGCTGGATGCTTCCTGCCCTCGAACATCAGACTCCAAGTTCTTCAACTTTTGGACTCTTGAATTAACACCAATGATTTGCCAGGGGCTCTCGGGTTTTTGGCCATAGGCCGAAGGCTGCACTCTTGGCTTTTCCACTTTTGAGGTTTTGGGACTCGGACTGGCTTCCTTGATCCTCAGCTTGCAGATGGCCTATTGTGGGACTTCACCTTGTGATTGCGTGGGTCAATACTCCTAATAAACTCCCCATCATATATACATATATCCTATTAGTTCTATTCCTCTAAAAATTCTAATACAATGTTAAACTGACAATATATATTTTAGAGCTTACAAATGCACTTAGCGCATATAGTTCATGAAAATATACTGCTAACTCATTGCATTATTGCCTTTGATTGTTATCTCTCAAAGTCCAACCATGTTCAAGGTTGGGAATTCTAACATAATCAAAGACGATTCTTTCAGAAGCACACTGTCTTAACCAGTGGTATAAATTCAAATTTCCTTTTTGTTAATGTAGTGTGTCACATATATGAGTTATTGCTTAGGATTTGAGAAATTTTAATTTTCTAATATTGCTATATTTGGTATATTAGTTAATGAGTTGTATTTTTATTTTTGTCTGCATCGAATCATCCATTAATTTAATTGTCTTTTGTGTTTATTGCTGTGGAGAGTAATGTACTGCTGTACAATCTAGAAAGGACAACTCTTTATGAATGATGAAATTAGATATTTGTTTAACAAAGCATTATCTTCCATTTGATGACTTTTATTAAATCTGTGATATGTCCAATTTGGTTCATTTAATAGATTTACAAATAGTTAGATCTAACTTTGATCTTACATTAGCAGCTAGCCTTTTCTGGCTAGAGTGTTCTGCTTTTTAAATTATTTAGTGATTCAATAGCACAGGCTGCCTCCACAAACCCAAATGTTCACATGTAGCAACAAATGAAACACCATAATCTTAACAAGATTATTATAATAGTCATCAGAGAAATTGAAATTATCTGCTTTAATTACTAGATTATGACCCCATTAACTCTTCTGCATGAAAAGTGGGAATTAGGGGATAGAAAAAGAAACCATAGATGACAATTAAAACTCCAAAGCAAACTAAAGAGAGGGTAGGGAAAAACATCATACATAGATTCAGATATTTCAGGTAATTTGTTTAGTAGTGCATATTTATTATAGATTATAATGAACAAACTATAACCATAGAAAGCATATTATTTTGGTTTTGAATTTTATTTTTTTCAGATTGGCTAAACAAGCAGCATTGAAAGCTACAAACTTAAAAGAAAACTCTTATTTAAATATGCCTAGAGCTGTAAATTAGTTATGTCCTAAATAAGTTATTAGAACAATATTGTCACTGATGCATTATTTATAGGTAGTTGTTGAAAAGTTTGTAACAGCAGAAGTACAGAAGTGACATTTCCAAAGACATTAACATGAAAATGAGTAGAATTTGAAGAGAAAAAAATCATCCAGTGTGCAACCTCTTACTAAAATTGTCTTCAATAATGTATACAGCAACTACATTTTTTTACTTCTAATATGCGTATGCAAAATTCATAGGTCTTCACTAAAGCTTTCTCCAAATTAAGTTTGCATGTATAAATGAAAAAATAAACACCCCATGACAGTAAAATTTATATGATAACAAAATTATATCCCAACGCTGTTACCACATGCACAATAAATACACTGAGAACAAAATACCCTTCAAAGTTGTTATAGACCATGCAAGTTTAAAAATAAATACTTATCCACTTTCTTACTGTGAAATTAATATTTTATATTTTAGGTATGCCAATACAATTATATTAAATTTTAGGTGATCTGTACCTTTTGATGATTAAATAAAACAGAAAACAACGGAACACATTATATTCAGTGAAGCATGTTATTAAATTTTAATATTGCAGTATCTCAGTTGTTTATATCTTACAAAAGAATAACATTATGCTATTGTGTGGAAAGATCTTACTGAAATTAGCTTCTGACAAGAAATTGTACAGAAATAATCATTGAAATAATTTAGAAAAAGAAGTAGGTATTGCTATAGTCATTGAAAGAGGGATTATGAGAAGTAAAGATGAGTTCTCAAGACATTTATTATGTATTCAATTTTAAATCTTAAATGGTGAAGCCAAGAGCTTTAGGTAATGCATTATGTATATTGTGTATATTAGGAATAAAATCCAATGAAAGTTCTCCAGGGTCGTATGTAACTCAAACAGTCATGAATAAAAATAGTTTTTTGTTAATATACATGGTAGTATTATTTATCTACTTCAAAATTTCATGTACTTTTCCCTAATGTCAGGAGATGGGTATATTAAAATTTTAAAAAAATGTATGTCATTCTACTTTATACTTTCAGACTTTTGAATGTCATCAGTTGATTAACATTTTCAGAAAGGCAAAGAGTGATTTTCTTTATCTGATTTCATGGGTTTTGAATATATCCTTGGGAAATTGGGAAGATTTCTTTGTTTTTGGATTTATTTTGAGGTATATTGTTTAGGTTGTTCTTATAATGTGATACTCTATGGTTTCTACCAACGCAATACATACATTAGCAAACGTTGGTAATTTCCCATTCATATCTACTCCTTCTCTCAATTTGGCTAAGAGAAACTCAACTTTATCCTGTCACCCTTTGTGCCTACTCAGTTATCAGAAACAAACTAAATGACCATGTTGTCACATCAGGGGTAAATCCTAATTCATCTAAGCTGTTATGTAGTTGTATTCTCATGACCAATGATTATTTTAGTGACTGGTTTTAGCCAAACAGATGTGAAGTCATCTGTGATGTCACAGACCTAGGGAATATTTAAATCTTAAGAAGGTAATGGAAGTGATAATACTGGAAAATATGAACACCTAAAGGCAAAATGAGCAAACTGAAGTGCCAAAGAGAAAGGATAGAAAGACCCCCAGTCCTTGAGTATATAATTGGGTCACTAGCCCCTACCTGCAACTTCTTATAATATAACTTATTTATTTATTATTTAGTCAGAACATTCAGTAAGAGTCTATGACTTCTTAATTATTATCAATCTTACTAAAAGAGAACACTTTCAGTGCTAATTACCATCTATTAGAAGTCAGGTAACTATGTAATATCTTTGAATTACACAAATTACAAAAATAATCACTCTTAGTAGAAAAAAATTTATTTGTGGCATTTCTCACATACTAAATTTTTGCTTTCTGGTAGGTAGAATTATACAAAATTGCTTGTTTTATAATATTTTAGAAGATATTAGCATCATCTGGAGTTTATAAATTTTTGTAACTCTGTTGCTATTTTATTTTACCAAGTACACTTGCAAGGGCAGACTCTGAAATGAGTCCCACCTCTGTGCTCACTATTACAGATAATTGTTGGAGAAAGACAATTATTATAAATGAAATAATTAATTCAAGTGGCAATTTTAGAAACGTTAATTTAAGAAATATACCTTTAAATCTTTGAAGATGTATCCACATAAGAGAAGGCATGGCAAATGGAATTTCAATATGTTTTACTTAAAATAAATAAAATAAATGGAAATTCCATGTATACACAGGTATATAGGTGTATTGTTTGAATTTCTAATTATGAAGGAGCCTTTTCCTCTAGTCTCTCTAAAATGATTTACTATTATTTTATGTCTACATTTAAGGTGCCTAAAGAAGGTACCTATCAATTTATTTTATTCAATGTACTATTTTTTGCAGAAATAGTCTTAAACAGCCATTACAGAATTAACTTTTAAAATTTGTTTTTAAATTTTATTTTTTGATACATAATAGTTGTACATTATTTTGGAGGCCAATTAACTTTTGAAGCTAAGATTTGGCCCCAAAATATGAAAAGTCACTTTGAGGTGAATACGTATATGCTGTACTTGAGTCCTGGCCTATGTAGAATTGATAATAAATTTGCAGCAATTTTCTTTGCAGCCACCCAGTGGGGGAGGCTGTAATATCTAGTCTTGCTCCTTTTCCCTTTCTTTTGCTAGCATGTTAATCATAATAAAACCTATTATTTTATTCCATAAGCATTTATTGTGTGTCAATTATGTATCAGACACTGGCTTAGAAACAGGTGTCAAAGATTAAAACACCCACACCTTTCCCTTCCAGTGGAGGATGCATTGTTACTCAGCGTTACATTGCAACAATAGAAACATGTAGCTTATACAAAGGCAAGAGAAAGTGGTTAAGAGGAGAAATGGTAGCGAAGGCTTCCAGGAAGAGGTAACTTTCAAGCTAAATGCTGAAAGATAAATGAAAGAGGCTAAGCGAAGGAAGGGAAGAACAATCCAAGTAAAGAGACCAGCATGGTTGTACTAATAAAGAATGATACTTCATGAACTTTAATGAACTCTACAGATGAAGCAAAGTAACAATAGCATTTAGCAATAAATGAATTCTATTAGGTTGATGCAAAAGTAATTGCGGTTTTTGCCATTAATTTTAGTGGCAACATACCTAATAGTCACATTACTTTTTAAAAACATATTCTATAGGAAGTAGGTCGGTGGATTTAAAGCAATGCTTTTGATATCTTCTGACAAGACAGTAAGAAAGGCTGGTAATTAATATGTGTCTTAAGGAAAAAATATGTATCGTATTGTGGGGTAGAGTTAGAGCTATGATAGGGAACTTAAGTATATTTGCACTTTCTGTTAGTTATCCTAACATAAGTAATAAAACACAAAGGACTAGAAGGCTACATTAAAAAATATTTTAAGCTATTAGATTGATGCACAAGTAATTGTTGTTTTTGCTATTAAAACTATTGGCAAAAACCGCAATTACTTTTGTACCACCCTAATAATTCTCCATATTAGATTTTTTTTTTAACTTTGTTTGAGTCTTTTATCCATTTTCCAATTTGGAATAAGTATTTTTGCACTGCATTTTCCTACCTAGTAAATTGTGAGCTTCTAGCACAGAGAGATTACTCATGTTTATGTCCTCTGCAAGATGTTATCACAGTACTTCATATACAATTAGTATTTAACAAGTATTTATTCAGCTGAAGTTTTTGCTTTCCTAATACATTTTTTTCCCGTGCAGAAAACTATTAAATCAATACATATTGCTAGTGTATTATGTTTTAAAGCTCTAAAGCACAGTAAAACTGCACTTTTATAAAAACAGCTATAATAGCTATATATGTTCTCTTGGGTGCCTTAAAATATGATGTGTATATGTGTGTGTATATATACGATAGTTTCTTTAAAATCTACAAAGGAAAAGAGCACATATTTTCTGAGGTTAAAATGGAAGCAAATAAGGTTGATAGCATTTATATTTTCTTTATCAATTTAAACCTATCATAATAATTTAATAATAGCTTTTTAAATTTTCATGGTAAAATGTTTAATTATACTGCAATATAAGTTTATTTTGTTTTATTGACTTATTTAATAAATTATGCTTTTATTAGGTTCATGTTTTAATGTGTACAGTTCATTCTTTCCATTAAAAGATTAAACATCAATAAGGGCATTATTTTAGTTATTTAACCCAGTTTATCCTATAAAATGTGATAAAAAGTTATTTACCTACACATATTCCATTATATGTCTCAATAAAACAAAATTTTAAACTATTTTAAAATTAAAATAAAACATCAGAACGGTAAGTTACATGTCCTAAATACATACAGTTTTGTCTATTAATCCTCAATAAGGCTGAAAACAATTCTTACATTAAGTCAATGTCTTTTCCCCTAGAATATTCAGCGATCAGCCAACAAAATGAAACGTTTTTACCTTGCTTTGTCTTACAAAAATATTTAAATACCAACATAAATTAGAATATATCTTCTCTCTTCTGCTTAATCTTTCACACGACGTGGCTTCAAACTTATGATCAGACTCACATGCCGGTTTGAAACTAATCTGTCTTTCTGCATCTGATTCACAATTTGTCTGCTTTAGCTGGTGAAGTTATCCCAACTCCTCCAAAGTTGCAAAAATGTCAAATTTATTGAATGTCACCCCCTTTCAATTTTCCAAGGAATTACCACAACATGTAAGATTGCCATATTATTAACCCTATGCCAAGCAATTCTAGACAATACAAATATACCTAATTACTAAATATGACCTGTGCTTATTTTTTATGTGAAATATCATGCTCCCTCAGAAAATTACAATACTGGCTCAGATTGCCGTTACAAATCATCTCTCTTAACTAAAAATTAGTGCTGTCAAAAACGAGTAGTAGATTGAGACAGAATAAATTCTGTGTGATTCAACCAATTCATGTTAGTTGTAAAGACTTAACACACATGAAATTAATTATTTGAGAATACTTATCATCAGGTCACAGTTCATAAAGCCAATATTCTCATGTATTGGGCTAAAAACCACCTGTACAACTTATACGGTTAGTCTGCTTTTAGTTTATGGATTCGGAAATGTTTTCTTCAGGTACAAATGAGAAATTTGCCATAACTGCATTTCTGGTCTATTGGGTTTCATAAGGCATCATACAAATTTAAAACTTTTGACTTATCTCTATGCCTTCTTTTACTCTCCTTTCTTACTATGCAAATACCATGTTGAGCACCTGGGATATTGAGAAACATTAAAAGCAGGAAAGCATGTGTGCAACGTTACATTTATGAAAGTCAAATTGCATGCAAAATATGAATTCTTTATTCTCACTGTCGTTCACTTGACTATGATTTAAAAACATAGTGAAAATAGTAAACCTCAAATTATACACCAACAGAAAATACTAACATGGAAGTCTTGCATAGTTTAAGGAAATCATTTTTTGAACATACAAATAAAACTGTCCTCCACAAAAATTAGTTTTTATTCATAGGATTTTTTGCTTGAAGGACATGATTTGATCTCAGGTGAATACATGAAATGAATTTCCTGTTCTTTCTTGATTACCGCTAGCTGCACCGCTTAAGATGCCCTCGCTTTATTTAGGACTTTAACGTGAACAGAGAAACTCTCATTCTTGTAGTTTGAGGTTTGCAAAAATGTCTTCATTGGGTCTTGAAATGTAATTCTGTTTAAGCAAGTGCATGCTATCAGATCCTCCCTTATTAGGAGGATTGTACTTTTTGTGTAATATATGCAGTTGATCTCATATTTTGTGGTGCAGAGTAAGACTATATTCCACAATTGACATGTGCAATATTCTGCATAATTGTCTGCTAAATGATGCTGATGTTGGTTGTATCCCATTGCAAAGATGAATATAGTTATAGTTAATATATCATATGTCTGGTCATCCACCTCTGATAGGATGTGGATTTCACCATCCCAGCTGAAAACAAAGAATATTATGTTCTGCATGGAGAGGGACTGCATGCATGCCAATGAATCCAACAGGTACAAAAATGGCAATTTTTACCTGAGACCATGATGATACAAAGTCCTCTAAATTCAAGTCATCCAAGGTGAAGGAATGAGGTGCAAAATCTTAAGTGTGATTGATACTGGTAATTTTACTAGAATTATTGGGCTAAGTTAGAAGCAAAACAACAGATTTTATACTATAGTCAGAATTGAGAATCAAAGTAGAAACTAAGTTTACTCACAGAGAATTATTTATTCAAGTTATATCTTGGTCATCTGAGTTTTTTTTGTTTTGTTTTGTTTTGTTTTGTTTTGTTTTGTTTTTTTTTTACTGTGAAATTCATATCTCCTGTGTAAATTGTTCATCTATTTATATGTTGTCTCAGTATCTCATTATCCTATTAGGTCCAAGGTAGAAAGGATCATGTAGATCCTTAATACTTATTTAAGAAATAAGGAAGGGAGTAAGGGAGGGAGGGAGGGAGGGAAGGAGGGAGGGA
>NW_016816945.1:2867494-2869443 GCF_001698545.2 Rhinopithecus bieti
GTCCTTTGTAGGGACATGGATGCAGCTGGAAACCATCATTCTTAGCAAACTATCACAAGAAGAGAAAACCAAACACCGCATGTTCTCACTCATAGGTGGGAACTGAACAATGAGATCACTTGGACTCGGGAAGGGGAACATCACACACTGGGGCCTATCATGGGGAGGGGGGAGGAGGGAGGGATTGCACTGGGGAGTTATACATGATATAAATGATGAATTGATGGGTGCTAACGAGTTGATGGGTGCAGCACACCAACATGGCATAAGTATACATATGTAACAAACCTGCACGTTATGCCCATGTACCCTAGAACTTAAAGTATAATAATAATAATAAAAAAAAAAAGAAAGATTTCAGGTTAGTTGTTAGAAAAATTTACTTAGTACTTTGATATCAGATAATGGTCTAAATGTGCAGTGAGAATAGTTTGGATCTATGATTAATAAAACTAATATGTTCCTGCTCATATAAAATAGCCACATAGAAGGCAAAAGAATGACTTTCAATTTTCAGAAACTTTTAAATAAAAATAATGCTCTAATGAACCCAAAATACTTGTCTATATTCAGGAAAATAAAACCCTTTAATTCTTCTGAACTTCAGTTTTCCTTAGATATTTTTATTTAAATTTGCCACTAGAGTTTGGAGTGGTAATGAAACAAAAGAAAGCTACACACACACACACACACACACACACACACACACATTTCCTCCAAACATAGATATAAAATCAATTCAGATAACACGTTTCTGAGTGTGACTGAATATGTCTCAATATATTGTCTGTGTCAGTCTTTTATTTTCTTATTTTCTGAGTTATCCTAGGAGACCTATGTTCATAAAAACAATATGACATGGTCTTTTCTGTACTTAATGTGCCTTTTCTCTGTTTCTGTTTTACATTTATCCTTTCTATTTATTATCTCTTCTCTCCTCTCCTGAAAGATTGTCTTACTAATCTACTTTCTCTATTACATACATTAATAAATACAATATCTTGCATTTTAATTGTTCTTTCCTTTTTTTTTTTTTTTTTTTTTTTTTTTTTTTTTTACTTTTATTCTCATCACTGAACTTTATAATTTTGAATAAATGAATTAAAATTTTGCATTGCCTCAAGGCAAACTTTGGTTTGTGGTTCTTAGGAATAGTGGGAAGTAGTTCTCTTCATATTAAACAGTCTTAGCTACTACATGAGGCAAGGGTTAAGCAGCCACACATCAAAGAGCATTAGTATGACATATCTAATAATTTGAAATTTCTAAGATATTTTAAAAATGATAAAATGGGTTCATTCTGATTGAATTTTATTGAGTTACAACTATATGAAAGACTTTCATTGGCAGACACACACCATAAATGTTTGCATTATTTTATTATTAGTTATTTCAAAAAATTGGCACAGAATTTTAACCTTAAGAACATTGTGAAAAATTATTCTGAAAAGGGTGTTTTAGAGAACAACAAAACATTTTCTGTTTTTATACTTTATCAATAGGATAATATTAAAGACCAGCAACTTTCAGCAACTACATATAAATAAATACAAATAAATAGTACAAATAAATGGGAATAATACAAATAATACAAATAAATAATACAAATAAATAGGAATTACTGCTATGTGGTACTTAAGAATGTAGCACAAATAGGCCGGGCGCGGTGGCTCAAGCCTGTAATCCCAGCACTTTGGGAGGCCAGACGGGCGGATCACGAGGTCAGGAGATCTAGACCATCCTGGCTAACCTGGTGAAACCCCGTCTCTACTGAAAAATACAAAAATAAAAAAAAATAAAAAAATAAAAAAATAATCTAGCTGGGCGAGGTGGCAGGCGCCTGTATTCCCTGCTACTCGGGAGGCTGAGGCAGGAGAATGGCGTGAACCCGAGAGGCGGAGCTTGCAGCTCCAGCCTGGGCGACAGAGCGAGACTCCGTCTCAAAAAAA
>NW_016816945.1:2870745-2877961 GCF_001698545.2 Rhinopithecus bieti
AAAAAAAAAAAAAAAAAAAAAAAAAAAAATGTAACACAAATAAATGTGAATAGACTTCATGTTATTTATACTTTAAGATGAATGCATTACCTTTATAAATTTATAGTAACATTCACCAGAGGCCTTGAAAAGATGTATATTCCGCTAAAAGTCTCTTTTCACAAATACTTACTGTACACTGCATCTATGTCAGATCCTCTCATATGGCTTGAGAATCAAGAAGATTAAAATGAGAGCTTCTGTTCTCAAAAAGTTCCCATGGCCAGAAGTAATAGAAAATGGTATTTCAAAACACAAGTTGCAAATATATTTGCATAGTATGTATTTAACATATTACTAGATTGCATAATGAGTGAGTAGTAACAATGAAGAATGATAAGAATGGATGATAACAAAATATATAAAAGTTACAAGAAACGTTTAGGATATAAAACCAGAAATCTAGAATCATATTAAGGCATAATTTCTTGATTCTAGACTCAAAGAAGGTGTAAAGTGAAAAAATAAAGATGGAAATTTTATTCTTTATTTTTCAAGTAAAGTTTAGTTCACATTATATTAAAATTATCCCCATGTAAACTTTGCAAAAAACTAGATGGAAAATGCATTTGGCATTTTTGATAATTGCAAATTTAATCAAATGTTATGCAAAAGAGAAACACTAATTCATGTAAGTGTAAAATATAAGAAATAATGACTCAAGAATACTTAAATATAATACACTTGAAATATTTGTATTTATTGAAATGAGGTGGTAGAGTTTTAACTGTTTATCTCAAAGCCAATAATTCTATACAAAACGGAAGTTAAGAATAGTTTATCTTCATTGTATTTGCTTACCTCTTCCTAATTGCAAATTGAGGTTTAAAATGACAAAATTTACATTAATATAACATGCATTTTCTCAAATTTTATATGTAAAATATATGGTGAACTCATAGAACTCTGCTAATTCAATACTAACAGGGTTATTTTTAAGAGAAAAAACAAAGCAAAAAATTATCTCTGCATTATTCCTCAATTATTCTCTGATGCCAGTTTGCACAGTGTCTTATCCATTTCAAAAAAGATTTAAAAAATCACAAGAATTATCATTTTCTTAGTATTCCACCAAGTAAAAAAACTGGGCTTACTCATAGGAAGAGCTTTTTGCTCCTAGTATCCGCAAGCTTTGATAATAAGAAACATGGTACAATTCAGAACAAAATGATCATAACTGTGGTGCACTATCTCAACCTGTCACTGCAACAGATACTTGAAGATAAAACAGGTTTTGTAACTACCAGGAAGTACTTCGGACATTGTAAGCATTTTAGTCCTTTGAAGAAAACCCACCTAACTCTTAAGAAACAGAAAGGTTCAACAATTTTCTGTTTACAAATTAAATGAATAAATGTGATTTCTGGAATCCAGCCATGCATGTTCTTGTTGCGAGAGGGATACTGAAAAGAAAAAAAATATATTGAGAAGTTCTACATTGAAATTTATTGTAGATAATATTGTTTGGCATGCTGTGTCAGCAGGAACATGTACAGATGATACTCAGAATGAGTTACTCCAAAATAGTAGCATAATCTGAAAGTATAAGCTGATTTTAAAAGGGCTGGGTAATTTCATGGATGGTTGATCCATAACAGACTGTCCAAAACTAGAAATGTCTTATGTGTATACTCAGTCTTTGAGGGTAACATTATTGAAAATATTAGTGCCTAAGATAGACTCAGAGGTTACTGAAATTTGTGAAACAGTGGTCTTACATGAGAATATTTAAACTTACAAATATAGCGTTTACACTTGGAAGCTCCAAAGTGTAAAGTCTGTGCATGTGTGACTATCATCTGCAAAGTATTTTGAATACTGTCATATATTAATTTTAAATAATAGTATAGACATAAAAAGACAAATATTTTCCATGTTTTAAAAGCCTTCATTTTCAAGTATACTTAGTAGTATTGATGATGAATGGCATGAGAGGGAAGAATTAAGCAAAAATACATGGTAACAGATAACTGGTTCTTCTTAATTTTGGCATCTCTGTCTCTCTCTCTCTCTCTCTCTCTCTCTCTCTCTCTCTCTCTCTCTCTCTCCCCCCCCCGCAACGCCCCTTTCTCTCTTCATGCTTAATCAATTTACTAGGTGGAAAAAGAAAGGCTGGTATGGAAAATGTCCAATGCAGCACCTTCCTATTTATGCCTTTTTTTTTTTTTTTTTTTTTTTTTTTTGAGATTGTGTCTCCCTCTGTAAGTCAAGCTGGAGTGTAGTGGCGTGATCTTGGCTTACTGCATTCTCCGCCTCCCGGGTTCAAGAGATTTTCTCACCTCAGTTTCCCGGGTAGCTGGGATTGCAGGCATGTGCCACCACACCTGGCTAATTTTTGTATCTTTAGTAGAGATGGGGTTTCACCAGGTTGGCCAGGATGGTCTCGAACTCCTGACCTCAAGTGAACCACCCATCTGGGCCTCCCAAAGTGTGGAGATTACAGGTGTGAGCTACCATGCCCCGCCTCTATGCTCTTTTTTAATGTGAACTTGTGACAACAGAACATGGAGTTTTACTTTTGCATCCTATTGAATCTGAATTGGCTGTGTGTCTGCTTTGACAAATAGCAGATGATGAAATGTTACTATGACAGACCGAACATGGCTTTTACCTAGTCTGGTAGCTTCTAACTTCTATTTATAAGAACATGCAGTCTTAGGACACTCCCTCTCAGCAGTCAGTAATTACACTATGAGCAGCACAAGTCTCATGGAAAGGCCAAATACAGGTGGTTCCATCAATAGCCCTAGATGAGCCTTCATTCCACAGCCAATATGATTTTCCAACTTTGTGATTCACTCCTCTTGGCCATCCGACATAGCTGAGCTTTCAGATCATGGGATCCTTAGGAGATATCTCGTTGCAATCATGTGAGAGATTCCAAGGAAGAGCTACTGTACTGAATTCACTCAGTCCATATACCTGTGAGATATAATACATAATTGTTATTTTAATCCATCAATTTTTGGAGTTATTGCATAGTAATAGTGGAATAGTAAGAAAATAGCCACAGTGCAGGTAACTGGAGAAAATCTATAGGTGAGAAATATGAAAAAAAAGTTTGGAGTGATATCTTTCGTGTGTGTGTGTCTTTGTGTGCGTGCGATAATGACAATATCAAATGGAAATAAAGGCAGTACGAAGGTTCTTAAGAATGTTCCCGGAAAATGTGTGTTATGAAAACCCTATGTATGGATTTCAAATTTTTTGTACCAAAGTAAACTTGTACTAACTGTTCAGATAAGATCTCTGAACAGGATATGGTTTGAGGCACTAAAAAGTACAATATATCAGTTTGAAAAAAACTTCTATCAGATCAACATGACTTCTACTAAAACTGAAGGACAGCAAACATCATATTTATGGCAAAGCTTGGGTGGAAGAATAATGAAATAATTGATCCTTTAAGAAAAGTTTGTGAGGATGTGCCCCAAAGAAGTCAGCAGTTTAGAAATGGATGACTTATTTTAAGAAGAGACTAGATGACATTGAAGATAAAATCTGAAGTGGTAGACCATCCATCCATTTGTGAGGAAAAAGTTCATCTTATTCATGCCCCAGCTGAAGAGGACTAATGATTAACAGCACAAATATAGCTAATAAGACAAATATATTGACTGGTTCAGCTTACACAATTCTGACTGTAGAGTTAAAATAGAGCAAACTGTCCACTCAATGGATGCCAAACTGTTGTGCCCAGATCAGCTGCAGAGAAGCGCGGAGCTTTCAATGGAAAGTTTAAACAAGTAGATCAAAATTCTGAAACATATATTCAAAGAATTGTAACAGGAGATAAAACACAGCTGTACCATTATGATTCTGAAGACAAAGCACAATCAAAGCAATGGCTACCAAGAGGCAGAAGTGCTCCAGTCAAAGGAAAAGTGAACTGGTCAAGACAAAGGTCATGGTAACAATTTTGGGGGGATTCTCAAGGCATTTTACTGTTAATTTTCTAACATCTTTCTATGATGGTGTTTTGAGAAAGTTAACCAAAACTTTGGCTGAAATGCAACAAAGAAAGCTTTGTCAGGAAGTCCTTCTCCACCATAGTGATCCTGCACATTTCTCTCATCAAACAAGGAACATTTTGTGAGTTTCCATTGGAAATCATTAGGAATCCAACTTACAGTATTGATTTGGCTCTTTCTGACTTCTTATTGTTTCCTAATATTAAAAAAAAAATGTAAAGGGCATCCCTATTTTCATTATTAATAATATAAAAAAGACTGCATTGTATTCTTAGTTGTTTAGGGAAGTGCTACATGGCTGCTGTCATGGCTTATAGAATTGTCTTGAATTTGATGGAGATTATATTGAGAAATAAAGTTTATATTTTTTATTTTTATATTTTCAATAAGTAAAACATTAATAATTTTAACATAAAATTATTTATAATTTCAAATTTCATGAAGTTTTTGAAGTGCCCTCAAATTTGAAAGCCAAAACAGGATGAGAAAACAACATTGTGGAAGAATAATACAAAGACTACTAAGAGTATGGGTGGAGGTAGTGTCACACAGAATCAGTTTACTTGCCAGGGAAGAGTACACAAACCAGTACAAGAACTGGCAAAATTGGTTCACTTAATTAAGGGAGAGCATGGTGGCAGGGGTGGGGAGAGTATGTTTCAGAAAGGTAGGAAAATTTATAATATCTATGCTAAATGAGAATTGAAAGCTTGCAGTCTGGATAAGACATCATGAATTCATATGTCTATATACAGTTTATTGAAAATAAGTGCCATTATTCACTGGTCAAATAAGGGATTTCTTGTTTGAACCATTAAAACTCTGGTGTACCACAGATGTTCACCATTCTTAGTCATTTTTTCAGCTTTCAGGGATGGGTTACTCAAAGTTCAGAGTGGTGTTTTTTTTTTTTTTACAGTTTGAGATGGTCAGCACTGTTTATATAGAAGTACCACGTTCAGTTGTAATATCTCCAAACAATTGGAACATTTTCCATTTATAATGAATCGACATCCTCAGGTTTTATAATCTTTGTTTTTTATCCTGTATTGTTTTTTAGGTCTTCTCAACAGAATCTATCAAAAACTAATCTGTTTTAAATTCTTTCAAGGAACATAATAATCTTTGAATTATTTTGAAATTAACTTTAGCTTACTATACTTTAACAAAACACACAATCTTTATAACTCTTTCAAGGAGGTTTATTTAATCAAAAAAAACAAAACTTTTGAACTCTAACAATTTAGGAAACTTGAAAGCACCCCTATTTTGAATCACAAAACACAATATATTGAATCAAAAGTGTGACTCGAAATAAGATTAGAGTTAGCACAGGAATGGAAATAGCTAAAATGGGGAAAATATTTCTTCTTCTTTCAAAGTCTAAGTTTCAGATGCCTTATCCTCTGTAACACCAACAAAATATAGACATTCATTAGTACATTCATCACAAAACCAATGTACACATAATGTTACTCAAACTCAGATTTAATTTATTGGAAAAGTTTCTTCAAAGAAAGTAACTCAATTTTTCCAAAAGTGCTTTGTAGGAATTCAGATGTTTTGAAATTATTAATAGCAATCCCTGTTGTAATATATTTAACTACGAAAGTATTCCAAAAATTACCAAACTGCCTCTATCTCTTTTTTCTCCTCGATAGATACCCTGTTTCCCATAAAACAGACAGGAAATAAATAACCAGCTGTGGACTGTCTCAGAGTCTGAGACAATTTAAATAATTTTCCAGTTCTAGGTTCTTAAAAGTGTAAATTCATGGTTAAAACACAATAACACAACTTTAGCAAGTCATGGAAAATAATATGTTCTTTTAAAAGTAAAATGCACTACTTTTTGAAGATGAAAATGAGCCGACTGTGCTAAGTAAATAAAAGAAGAAAGTTGTAAAATATGATTAGAAACACAGTAACCATCTTTTAAACTCACTATTTATTAAAATATCAGAAATCTTAATATACATTTTAGAACAAAGTTACCTTTTCAATAAAAAAGAGAAAAGGTAAATTGTTTCTTACCAAATTTCTAATGTATGTAGGTATATAAACTACATTGCCATGCCTTTATGGCTTATTTTCAGAAAGTGATATGCCAGTAAAATGAAAACAAATGGAGAAATGTAGAAACACTACAACATTATCTACTTTGCAGAATTTTAAATTATTAAGGATATTAATATTAATGGTAAATTCCCAAAGTGTAATGTTGTAAAGATTCAAGATTTCTCATATTACAAATAAATAGTTTTAATGTTAGTCATGCATACATATTAAATATGTTCTATATGTATTCTTTTATTATTATTATTATTATTATTATACTTCAAGTTCTAGGGTACACATGCACAACCTGCAGGTTTGTTACATATGTATACCTGTGCCATGTTTGTGTGCTGCACCCATCAACTCATCAACACCCATCAACTCGTCATTTACATCAGGTATAACTCCCAACGCCAGCCCTCCCCACTCCCCCCTCCCCATAATAGGCCCTGGTGCATGATATTCCCCTTCCAGAGTCCAGATAATCTCATTGTTCAATTACCACCTATGAGTGAGAACATGCGGTGTTTGGTTTTCTGTTCTTGTGATAGTTTGCTGAGAATAATGGTTTCCAGGTGCATCCATGTGCCTACAAAGGACACAAACTCATCCTTTTTTATGGCTGCATAGTATTCCATGGTGTATATTGGTGTATATGTGCCACATTTTCTTTCTTTTTTTTTTTTTAATTATTATTATACTTTGAGTTCTAGGGTACATGTGCATAACGTGCAGGTTTTTTACATATGTATACTTGTGCCATGTTGGTGTGCTGCACCCATCAACTCGTCAGCACCCATCAACTCGTCATTTACATCAGGTATAACTCCCAATGCAATCCCTCCCCCCTCTCCACTCCCCATGATAGGCCCCATTGTGTGATGTTCCCCTTCCCGAGTCCAAGTGATCTCATTGTTCAGTCCTCACCTATGAGTGAGAACATGCGGTGTTTGGTATTCTGTTCTTGTGATAGTTTGCTAAGAATGATGGTTTCCAGCTGCATCCATGTCCCTACAAAGGACACAAACTCATCCTTTTTTATGGCTGCATAGTATTCCATGGTGTATATGTGCCACATTTTCTTAATCCAGTCTGTCACAGATGGACATTTGGGTTGATTCCAAGTCTTTGCTATTGTGAATAGTGCC
>NW_016816945.1:2879337-2891350 GCF_001698545.2 Rhinopithecus bieti
GTTTGCTTATCTGTAAAGGATTTTATTTCTCCTTCACTGATGAAACTTAGTTTGGCTGGATATGAAATTCTGGGTTGAAAATTCTTTTCATTAAGAATGTTGAATATTGGCCCCCACTCTCTCTTTGCTTGTAGAGTTTCTGCCGAGAGATCTGGTGTTAGTCTGATGGTCTTCCTTTTGTGGGTAACCCGACCTTTCTCTCTGGCTGCCTTTAACATTTTTTCCTTCATTTCAGCTTTGGTGAACCTGACAATTATGTATCTCATAGTTATTCTTCTTGGGGAGATTCTTTGTGGTGTTCTTCCTATTTCCTGAATTGGAATGTTGGCCTGCCTTACTAGTTTGGGGAAGTTCTCCTGGATGATATCCTGAAGAGTATTTTCCAACTTGGTTCCATTTTCCCCCTCACATTCAGGCACCCCTATCAGATGTAGATTTGGTCTTTTCACATAGTCCCATGCTTCTTGAAGGCTGTGTTTATGTCTTTTTCATCTTTTTTCTTTAGACTTCTCTTCTCGCTTCATTTCATTCATTTGATCCTCAATCGCTGATACTCTTTCTTCCAGTTGATCGAGTCAGTTACTGAAGCTTGTTCATTTGTCACATATTTCTTGTGTCATGGTTTTTATCTCTATCAGTTCGTTTATGGCCTTCTCTGAATTGATTATTCTAGTTATCCATTCTTCCATTCTATTTTCAAGATTTTTAGTTTCTTTGCACTGGGTACATAATTCCTCCTTTAGCTCTGTGAAGTTTGATGGACTGAGGCTGTCTTCTCTCAACTCGTCAAAGTTGTTCTCCATCCAACTTTGATCCATTGCTGATGATGAGCTGTGTTCCTTTGGAGGGGGAGATGCGCTCTTATTTTTTGAATTTCCAGCTTTTCTGCCCTGCTTTTTCCCCATCTTTGTGGTTTTATCTGCCTCTGGTCTTTGATGATGGTGACGTACTGGTGTGGTTTTGGTGTGGTTGTCCTTTCTGTTTGTTAGTTTTCCTTCTAACAGTCAGGACCCTCAGCTGTAGGTCTGTTGGAGATTGCTTGAGGTCCACTCCAGACCCTGTTTGCCTGGGTATCAGCAACAGATGCTGCAGAAGATAGAATATTGCTAAACAGTGAGTGCTCCTGTCTGATTCTTGCTCTGGAAGCTTTGTCTCAGGGATGTACCCCACCGTGTGAGGTGTGGGATATTGGTCTGCACCTAGTGGGGGATGTGTCCCAGTTAGGCTACTCAGGGGTCAGGGACCCACTTGAGGAGGCAGTCTGTCCATTCTCAGATCTCAATCTCTGTGTTGGGAGATCCACTGCTCTCTTCAGAGCTGTCAGACAGGGTCATTTGCATCTGAAGAGGTTTCTGCTGCTTTTTTGTTTAGCTATGCCCTGTCCCCAGAGGTGGAGTCTACAGAGACAGACAGGCTTCCTTGAGCTGCTGTGGGCTTCACCCAGTTCCAGCTTCCAGGTGGCTTTGTTTACCTACTTAAGCCTCAGCAATGGCAGGCACCCCTCCCCCAGCCTCGCTACCCCTTGCAATTATATCGCAGACTGCTGTGCTAGCAATGAGGGAGGCTCCATGGGCGTGGGACCCTCCTGGCCAGGTGTGGGATATAATGTCCTGGTGTGCCATTTGCTAAGACCCTTGGTAAAGCACAGTATTAGGGTGGGAGTTGCCTGGTTTTCCATATGTTGTGTGTCTCAGTTCCCCTGGCTAGGAAAAGAGATTTCCTTCCCCCTTGCACTTCCCAGGTGAGGCAATGCCTTGCCCTGCTTCAGCTCTCCCTGGTCGGGCTACACCAGCTGACCAGCACTGATTGTCTAGCACTCCCCAGTGAGATGAACTTGGTACCTCAGTTGAAAATGCAGAAATCACCAGTCTTCTGTGTCACTCGCCCTGAGAGCTAGAGACTGGAGCTGTTCCTATTCAGCCATCTTGCTCTGGGAGTGTTCTATATGTAGTTAATGCACAGTGGCAATAAAAACAATTAAAATGGCCACTTAAATCATGTAACTATATTTTTGAATATTTACAATCAGAGAATAAGAGCTTTTTTTTTTCCCCCCCCCCCCCCTTTAGTTTTAATAGAGGCACAAATTACATGCTGTACAGATCTTAAGAGTTCCAGTTTGGTATGTTTTGACAATAATATAAATTTATGTTATCCATACACTTATGTAGACACAGACAATTACAGCTAACCAAGAAAGTTGCTGTAAGCCCATCCCAAATCAATCCTTAATCTCCCCACCCAACATAGACTATATAATGATGTAGATTTGATTCTGTTACAGAATTATCCTATCATGTAGATTTTTCAATTCCAAAGTTATAAAAAATATATGGCTTGTCTTATGTCTGGCTCCTTTCTCTCAGCAAACTTTTGAGATTTATTCATTCATTTTGTGTATCAGAATTTTTTTTTCCCATTTAGTTCTGAGTAATATAACATTGCAAAACATGAGCCAAGTACTGTTTATTCATTCATCAGATTGACAGATATTGAGCTTATTCCTGATATTTGACTTTTAAGAACAAAATCACTAAAATATTTGTGTATAAGTGTACAACATAGACGTATATTTTATTTCTTTCTTCTGTATCAATGCCCAGTAGTTGAGAATTGAATTTTCATATCTTCCTTCATAAAGTATGTAAGTCTTTTATCCCTATTTCATTAAGCTACTTATAACTTTATTATTGATTTTAGAAATTATTTGTATATTATGAATATAAATCCATTGTCATTTATGTTATTGAGAATATTTTCTCCTAGTCAATAGCTTGCCAATCTATTTTCTTAGCTGTATATTTTGATGAGCAGAAGTTTTGAAAATGTTTTGTAGTTTATTCTTTTTTAATCGTTAGTGTTTTCTTTGATCTTTATAAGGATATTGTTTTTTGTTCCAAGGTTAAAAAGGAAAGTTTTTTTATGTGTTTGAAGATTTACAGTGGCAACAATTGTATCTGAGTATAATATGCATATGTAGTTCATTTTTATGTATTGCTTGAGGTAAAGGTTGAGGTTTATTTTTTTCCTGTGCATAGCTAAACATCTATTTCAGGATCATATGTGGAAAAGGCATTTCTTTCTCTATTCAATAGCTTTGTCATCTTTATTTTTCAAAAATAAATAAATAAGACATTATTTAACCTCAACATCACAATCTGTACTTCTCAATCTATATTCATTATTTTACCTACATGTTTTATATTTATATTTTCTTTTCTTTGTCTTCTTTTCTATTAAACTTATTTTAACTTTCAAAGCAAGAGCTAATTCTAAAACTGGAAATTCTAGGCACCTGGAACATAAGAATGATAATCAAGACACTTGTGGTGAATATATGTTATCTAAAAATCATAGCAACCACTTTAATTCTCTATGTGTTATATAAAAGGAACATTAAACAAGTTTTACGCTTCATTATTTAATATTCATTATTTAATATTTTGACACACTTATTCCAGAAACTGTTTGAAACAACCCAGTAAGTTACAAATAATTTTTACAGATAAGAAATATGAAATGAAGAAGGTTTAGTAGTCAGCTTAAATATTATGATTCCTGCATAAACAAAAGAACTTAATCAAAAATAAAAATGTCTGATGTTTACATAGGTCAAAAATCATGTAACATTCTGGTATTGAGAGTATTAAACTTTTTTGTAGATGAGGCAACATGATTTTGAAATGTTGGTAATTTCTTCTGCAATAAATAGCAGGACTGTGTTTCATACATAATATGGATGACACAAACAGCTATACTTTTTCTCAGTACATTATCTTGTAGATTTGTCTAATGTAGATGCTAATGCATTGAGATCACATGTTTATTTAGACTAAGTTTTTGATCATTTATGTGCATATAATAATTACTGACATAGAGCTATAAAAGATGCAAAATGTTGAAAGAACCTATGATGATCCTGAATATAGAAGACAGAGCTTAAAAGTTTATTATTAATGTAGTAAAAATAATTTAGGCTTAATATTAATTTAGATAGCAGCCATACCACTGAAACAGGGTCTTGGGAGGATTATACTGAGTCATATTTTACCTTTCAACCAGGATCTGAGTTCGTGGGGGATGGTTTATATGGGCAATATAGTGGGATCACATGGGAAGCTCAGGGAAAGGAGTTATATAGCAGCCAGTGTAGAATTATTTTACTGTTTTACCAATCAGTACTATTGTACAAGTGTATACTTATAGAGTATCCGCAGTTACACTATCACATTTTATCACTGCTATGACATGTATAACATGTATTTTTTTGCCTCCACCTATTAGCAATAGGATGTGTCTGATACCAATGTTACTTAAAGCTGTATTTAGGCAATGACCCTCATTAATTAGTTATCCTCATGCACATGCAAGCTTGGGCTGCAGACTTATTTAAATTTTCATTGCTACAATTGAGTTATGTATACTCTTGGCAATATATGATCAGAGTTTAATTACTAATTACAATTTCCTTTAAAAATTAAAGTATAATTCAGCCATAAAAATATTAGTTACTTGGTTTGCAGAAAACAGAGCAGAGAAATAAATTTTTATCATCAGAGGATCGTCTGAAATTTCATGTTTTCCTGTAAAGCAATAAACAAGTGCCTTCTAAAGCCTAAGAAAGAAAGAAAATTACAAAATAAAGGTGACAACATTTTATTTTTGAAATCGTTATCAAAAGAAAATGATATCACCCACCAAACGATACAACTAGAAACATGAGACATTCTACAAAGCAGAAGAAAGAAATTCCAAAACAACATAAAAGCAGTCTGACCACTTCACGGATTGTGCATTGAGATAGAAACATTACGTTATAATTTAATTAAGAGCAGTTTTTTTTTTTTTTTTCCTTCCTGCATTGTATGTAACCTAATGGTGCTTCCTATAATCTGTGAACTCCACAGATCAATAAAATATAGAATGTATATAAAGTAACACCCCCAAAAAGGAATAAAAGAATGGTTAGTAAAATTGCTTCAGTTAGAAATCCTTAAAGGCATGACAACATGCATTATATTATAGAACAGTAGTTGTCACTGAGATGCTAGTCCCAGTATTCAAGAGGCACACATCACAAAACACTATTTGCTGTGACTCAGGCTTTTGGACATAATGAAGGAAAAAAAAACAGTAGTTGTATGCTTGTTGGGCCAAACTATCAAGAGAAGATGAGAAATAATGCTAAATCACAACTTCAAAAATCCCACATGACAATTGGGAAAAATTCAGCTTACTAAAACAAAGAGAAATAGACATGTCTTTGGTAAAAGAGACTGGTCATGTTGGAGTTTCCTCACGCGTATTTATGTCTTTTCTCTTTCTAAAAGAAACACTGTAGGAAGTCAGGGATTTTTCTTTCCTCGTTCACTGCTCTTGATGTCTAGAAAAGTACCTGGCATAGAGTAGACAACACTCGTAAAGAATGAAGAAAGATGGATTCATTTTGCTTATTTGGCAATTATTTGTAAAGAGATGTTGTATGTTCATATAAATATTACAATCCCATATTGCAAACTATTTACAGAAATATCATGAGGACAATGTCAAAAATAAAGGAAACTGGATCTTTTAACAATGATCTTGTAAATAATTACTGAACAAAGTCATAATAATTACTGTAATAGAAGCAACAACTTCCAAACACAGATTTCAAACCTGATGAATTTCCATGTATCTCACATGCCCAGTTGGTTCCTGAATGGTGATAGCTGCTCAGGATGCTCAGGAATCAAGTTACCCTCAAGAATTCACTCATAGATTTGAATAAAAGAAGTTTTGAATTGTTACTACTAGCCAGTAACCAGTGATTTTTTTTTTCTTTTTTTTTTTTTGTCCTTCAAGTGGAAGTCTGCTGAACAAAGCAGACACAGCCCCGCACTTGGTGGTGATTAGGATGATTTTTTAAATGAACTACGCTTTTAAGAAAATGCAGTGAAAAAGAGTACGACTGAGATTTACATCCTCTACAATTAGGGTATTAGAAAAATGCACAATTGCAGATTTAAAATCAGAATAACTGACTTGACTCAAAGGCTTTAAAAAAAAAACTTATGGAATGTATGACATTAGATAACTCTTTTGTTTCTACTTTCTTATCTGTAAAAAGATGTGGCAAAAAATACCTCCAGAGTTTTGTGACAATAAAACATGATGTATGTGAAAACATCTTGTGATCTTTAAAGAACTATAAAAATGAAAGTTATTGTTTCAATTCCAAACAGGAACCAGAAAGATTATTTCTGCATGGCATTCTGGTGTGATAGTAAATGAGTAAATTCATGCAGAACAAAGGGGACAAAAGTACACTAACAGATTCTGCAAAAGGACTCAAATCCAGGTTTACAATATATCATGTTTAAAGAAGAAGGAGAAGAAAGACAATAAAACAGTTCCATTTTTATATTTTTTAAATCGTTGTAACCATTAACACTAACAACCATAGATTTTGAAACAATTTGATTTTATTTTAATATGTAAGGAAATAAAAAATGTTCCTCAAAATTATAATGAAATCTCCAATTAAGATGATTTTAAATTAGGAATTCTTTAACTTTTTGATAACTTTCTTTTTAAAACCATTTTTAAAAAAACAGTGAGAAATCAACATTTTTAATGATGTCTAAGTTGCAGATGTGTTCTCTGATTTCTCATGTAAAATGATTTGGTGGGTTTTTTAATACAAAAAATTTTTAAGTAACATCAAATATTAATTGGTTATATAAATAGTGGGTAACTAGAAAAAATATTTGAAAATAAACATAGTGTCGTGATTAACTGGTAATGCTTTTATAAAATCTGTTAGACAAGGCTATATTCTGAATTAGTAACACCATCTATAGATGTTATTTTCTAATGGGTGGCTTGAAAGGAAAGAGGCTAACTTTCACTTTCAGATAAATTTTCATGGACATAAACTGCAATTTGTTTACCAGTGTTTTGTTTTATTTTGTGTGCAAATGGTGGCAAGATTTAGCTTTATTAAACTGTTATTTTAGGAGCAGGTATAAAAATGTATGGCTAAATTTAAATTGTTATAACAACATTCTCTCAATTCTTATCCTGCATCCAATTTCAATAGAATGGTTCTTATAAAAGATGTGTTTTGTGATTTTTCATCTCCTCTGGAGGACAAATTATGATAACAATAACTGACTTTATAGTAAACCATTCACAGGAGTGCTAGTGCTTGGCACTGGAAAACTAAATCATCCTGGAGTTAAATTGAGATTGTTTTTAAGATAAAACTTTATTGAAACAATCCCCTTTCATTAAAGTTTGCTTTGTTAGGATGAAGACGTGTTTATTTATTTAGGTCTTCACCCAAAAAGACAATGAGAAAGGGGGTGCTATGATCACAAAGTAAGCCTTATACAAAATGTGAGGAGTAGGATGTATCCACATCATTGCTTATGTCCCATCAGGCTAATAATCCGGGATAATGGGTACAAAGTGCATTTTGAGATGATAAAGTTGGGAAGAAATCTAGATAGTCTTCATAAATCTAGGTCACAGTAAAATATTATAGAGGTAATATTTTTATAGAAAGAAAGATGAAGTATTATAACTACAGTGATAATTAGTCATTAACATTAGCTCAATGGACTATCATTGAGAACTAATTGAGCAACTCTATTAGCAAGGCTTAATTTGCATAAAGTGGATGAAAATAAATTCATTTTGCCCAGTCCCATAGTGATCTGAGAAATTTTACATTACCACCTAAAGGTAGCAAATGAAACATTTTAAACAACAATAAAATGTTTGATCTTTTTTTATATATTTTTTACTTATTTATTTATTTATTTTTTGAGACGGAGTTTGGCACTGTCGCCCAGGCTAGAGTGCAGTGGCCGGATCTCGGCTCATGCAAGCTCCGCCTCCCGGGTTTACCCCATTCTCCTGCCTCAGCCTCCCAAGTAGCTGGGACTACAGGCGCCCGCCACCTCGCCCGGCTAGTTTTGTTTTTTTTTTTTTTTTTTTGTATTTTTTAGTAGAGACGGGGTTTCACCGGGTTAGCCAGGATGGTCTCGATCTGCTGACCTCATGATCCGCCCGTCTCGGCCTCCCAAAGTGCTGGGATTACAGGCTTGAGCCACCACACCCGGCCAAAATGTTTTATATTCTCATGTAACTCTTCAAAATAACTGAGTTCTTTTTAGAACCATGCAAAAGAACATAAATAACTTCTTCTGGAGACATTCTCCTGTTAACACTTTTAGAAAGTTATGACATCTGGAAGTTTCTCCACAAAGTCAGGGCAATTTATCAGTGCAAATAATTTTTGGTCAAACATTGTCAAGAATGTCTTTTCAACACAATATAGTTCTAGAAAAAATTCTATGCTGTCTGTTCCAAATATTTTTCTAATTCTAAGTGAAATAAAATAGATATCCATAAATATTGATGCCACTACATTTCAATTAGTCACAAAGGCTGAGCATGAGCTTCTATGCTATGTTTTTATATATAATACTTGTTGTTTAGGGAGGTGCATCTGGTGTTTTTCCTTTTATGAAAACAATGAACTTGGAGTGGAGCACGATGGCAAAATAGAAGTCTACACTGCCCAGTACCCCCACAAGAACATCAGATTGTAACAACTACAGACAAAAAGCAGCATCACAAAAAAACAAAATCAGCTGAGCACTCACAGTACCTAGTTTCAACTTCATGTAGCTGAAAGAGGAACTAAAAGGTGTAGCAGACACAGTCTTCAATTGCTAATTCATGCCTCCCCAGGCAACGGCTGCACAGTGTTGCAAAATCTCTCTGCTTGAGAGAAGGAGAATGCAGCAACTGGGACACTTTACACTGAACTCATTGTTGCACTGTCACAGTGGAAAGCAGAACCACGCTGTATCCAGCTGATGCCCACTCACACGGGGCACATTTGGACTGGCCCTAGGCAGAGGGGCATCACCCATCACGGTTGGAGCCAGTGGTCCAGCAAGCCTCACCACTGCAGGCTAAAGCATTTTCGAGCCCTAAGTATACTTGAAGGACAATGTAGGTCACAAGGACTGCAATTCTAAGCCAAGTCCTCGTGCTGATCTGAGCCTAAAACTAGCGGACTGGAGTTGGTGTCCTGACCTGTCGAGACACCAGCTGAAGCAGCTAGGGCAGTGTTGTGCGACCCCTCCCTCATGCCTTGGCAGTGGCTGCACAGTGCAGAGAAACCTGTGCCTTTGGGAGAAAGAGAGCAAACCATTTGTGAGACTACATTGAACTGAGTGCTGTCCTGTTATAGCAGAGAGCAAAGCTGTGCTGGGCTAGGCCAGCACCCCTGTACAGAGGGAGCATGTGGACCACACCTAGCCAGAGGGAAATAGCCCATCCTGGAATTCAGAACTTATTTTTCAGTAAGCCTCGCCACTACAGGTCAAACTGCTCTAGGGTCCTAGGTAAATTTGAAAGGCAGTCTAGGACACAAGGACTGTAATTCCTAGGCAATTCCTAGTGCTGTGCTGGGATTAGAATTGGTGGACTCAGGGGCACATGACCTAGGAAGACACCAGATGGGACATTTAAGGGAACGGTTGCACCACTCGTCCTCCAAACCCAGGAAACAGCTCAGCAACAAATTTAATTTGGCTTTCTGCTTGAGAAGAGAGTGACTAGTAGAAGACTGTGTCTTACATCTTGGATACCAGCTCAGCCACAGTAGAACAGGGCACCGGGCAGAGTCATGAGGCTCCCATTTCAGGCCCTAGCTGATGGATGACATTTCTGGACATACCTTGAGCCAAAAGGAATCCACCGCCTTGAAGAAAAAGACCCAATCAGAACAGGATGCACCACCTGCAGACTAAAGAGCCTTTGGACTCCAAATAACCAACAACAATACCCAGTAAAGTTGTCATGGTCCCTGGGATCTGAGATGTGCCAGTTTTGTGTGCGACCTAGCATATTCCTAGCTGTGGTAGCTATAATGAAAGACTCCTTCTGTTTGAGAAAAGCAGAGGAAAAGTAAAGGGAATTCTGTCCTGCACATTCGGTTCCAGCTGGGCCACAGCAGGGTAGAGCACCAACCAGGCTCTTGGGGTCCTCAAGTCTAGCCTAGGCTCTTAACGTGTCCAGACCTGCCCTGCTCCAGAGGGGAGCCCACTGCCCTGAAGGATGAGTCTCAGGCCTGTCAGCATTCACCACAAATTGACTAAAGATCCCTTGGGCTTTAAGGGAACAATGATGATATCCTGGCAGAACCCCTCATGGTCCAATGGTGTTGGTTGTTGCAAGGAGAGGCTCCTCTGCCTATGGAAAGGAAAAGGAAGTGAGAGGGACTTTATGTTGGAGTTTGAGTGCCTGCTTAGATACAGAAAAATAAAACATCAGATAAATGTATGAGGCTTTTGACTCCAAGCCCTGGTTCCCAAACTGTATTGCTGGATCCACCTGGGAATGGGGGAACTCATCCCCATGAAGGGAAGGAAATAAATCTGGCTTGCTTACCGCCTGCTGATCAAAGAGTCCTAGTGTTATGAGTACACATAAGTGGTAGCCAGGTGGTGGTTACAGCGGGCTTTGGGCAAGACCCAGTGCTGTGCTGGCTTTAGGCCTGAATAAGCACCGTCCCAATGGTGGTGGCAACAAAAGTGTTGTGTCCTCCCACCCTTAGTTCTAGGTGTCTCAACACACACAAAGGGAGACTCCATTTGCATGAGAGAAAGTAAAAGAAAAGAACCAGAGTCTTTGCCTGATAATCAAGATAATTTTTTCAGATCTAATTCAAGACCACCAAGACAGTATCTCTATTAATCTGCAAGAAACACAGCATTGTTGGGTTTTAAGGCCCAAGTCCCTTCAAATACCTCAAAAGCTTTCCCAAGGATGGACATAAAAAAGCCCAAGTTGCAAAAACTATAAATGCCTAACTATTCAATGCCTAGAAACAACATCTGCAAACATCAAGGCCATCCAGAAAAACATGACCTTATAAATGAACTAAACAAGTCACCAGGGACCAATCCTGGAGAATCAGAAATATATGAAATTTTAGACAGAATATTCAAAATAGCTGTTTTGAGGAAACTCAAAGAAATTCAAGAAAATATGGAGAAGAAATTCACAATTTTATCCAATACTTTTTTTTTTTATTATTATACTTTAAGTTCTAGGGTACATGTGCATAATGTGCAGGTTTGTTACATATGTATACTTGTGCCATGTTGGTGTGCTGCACCCATCAACTCGTCAGCACCCATCAATTCGTCATTTATATCAGGTATAACTCCCAATGCAATCCCTCCCCCCTCCCCTCTCCCCATGATAGGCCCTGATGTGTGATGTTTCCCTTCCCGAGTCCAAGTGATCTCATTGTTCAGTTCCCACCTATGAGTGAGAACATGCGGTGTTTGGTTTTCTCTTCTTGTGATAGTTTGCTAAGAATGATGGTTTCCAGCTGCATCCATGTCCCTACAAAGGACGCAAACTCATCCTTTTTTATGGCTGCATAATATTCCAATACTTTTAACAAATGGATTGGAATTATTTTTAAAAATTAAGGAGAAGTTCTAGAGTAGAAAATGCAATTGATATTCTGAAGAATGCATCAAAGTCTGTTAATAGCAGAACTAATCAAGCAGAAAAAAGAGTTAATCAACTTGAAGACAGGGTATTTACAAATACACAGTCAGAGGAAACAAAAGAAAAAAGAATAAAAAACAACGAAGCATGACTACAAGACTAGAAAATAGCTTTAAGTGGACAAATCTAAGAGTTATTGGCCTTAAAGAGCAGGTGGAGAGACAGATGGTGTAGAAAATGTCTTCAAAGGGATAATTACAGAGAAATTCCCAATTCCAGAGAAAGGTATCAATAGCTAAGTACAAGGAGGCCATATAGCACTAAGAAGACTGAATCCAAAGAAGACTACATCAAGGAATTGAATAATTAAATCCCCAAAGGTCAAAGATTAAGAAAGGATTCCAAAAGCATTAAAAAAAAGTACCCTAGAACTTAAAGTATAATTAAAAAATAAAAAATAAATAAAAATAAATTAAAAAAAATAAAA
>NW_016816945.1:2891654-2904440 GCF_001698545.2 Rhinopithecus bieti
AAAATAAAATAAAATAAAAAAAAAAAAAGAAACAAACAACACACACTGGATTTCTAATACATCTGGCAGCAGACTTTTCAGTGAAGACCCTGTAAGAAAGCAGAGTGACATGACATATTTAAAGTGCTTGACTGGGCACAGTGGCTCACACCTATAATCCCCACACTTTGGGAGGCTGAGGCGAACAGACCACTTGGGGTCAGGAGTTTGAGGCTAGCCTGGGAAACATGGCAAAACTCATCTCTACTAAAAATATAAAAATTAGCTAGGGATGGTGGTATGTGCCTGTAGTCTCAGCTATTTGAGAGGCTGAGGCATAAGAATTGCTTGAACCTTGGAGGCGGAGATTGCAGTGAGCCAAGATCATAATTCTGCACTCCAGATTGGGCAATGGGGCAAGACTCTTTCTAAAGAAAAGAAAAAAAAAATGTTGAAAGAAAACACTTTCACTCTAGAATAGTACATCTGTTGAAAATATCCTTTAAGCATGAAAAAATAAAGACCCTCCTAGACAAACAAAAGTCGAGGGATTTCATCAACACCAGATCTGTCCTAAAAGAAATGCTAGAGGAAGGACATTAATAAGTATTAAGAAATCATCTGAAGTTATTTGAGTAAATGTGTTTGCAGTAGCATTGAGTGATCTTTTGTATTTCTGTGCTGTCAGTTGTAGTATCTCCCATTTCATTTCTAATTGAGCTCATTTGGATTTTTTCTCTTGTTTTCTTGGTTAACCATGACATCAATTTTATGTATCTTTTCTAAGAGCCTGATTTTTTGTTTCATTTATCTTTTGTATTTTTTTTTCAATTATATTTAGTTCTGCTCTGATCTTGGTTATTTTCTTTCTTTTGCTGGGTTGGGTTTAGTTTGTTCTTGTTACTCTAATTCCTCAAATTATGGCTTTAGATTGTCTATTTGTGCTCTTTCAGACTTTTTGATGTTAGCATCCAAGGCTATGAACTTTTCTCTTAGCACCACCTTTGCTGTATCCCTTTGCTGAGGTTTTGATAGGTTGTGTCACTATTATCATCCAGTTTGAAGATTCACACCCTGATTTCATTGTTGACTCAGTGATAATTCAGAAGGAGGTTATTTAATTTCCATGCATTTGCATCGTTTTGAAGGTTCCTTTTGGAGTGGATTTCCAGTCTTTTTCCACTGTGATCTGAGAGAGTGCTTGATATAATTTCAGCTTTCTTAACTTTAATGAGATTTATCTTGTGGCCTATAATATAGTCTGTCTTGGAGAATGTACCATGTGCTGATGAATAGAATGCATATTCTACAATTGTTGGGTAGAAAGTTCTGTAAATATTTTTTAAGTCCATTTGTCCCAGAGTATAGTTTAAATTCATTGTTTCTTTGTTGACTTTTTGTTTTGATGACCTGTTTAGTGCTGTCAGTGGAGTATTAAAGTCCCCTACTATTGTTGTGTTGCTGTCAATCTCATTTCTTAGGTCTATTAGTCATTGTTTTATAAATCTGGAATCTCCAGTGTTAGGTACATATTTATTTAGAGTTGTGATATTTTCCTGTTGCACAAGGCCTTTTATCATATAATGTCCCACTTTGGTTTTTCTAAATGCTGTTCCTTTAAAGTTTCTATCGTCTGGTACAAGAATAGCTACTCCTGCTCGCTGTTGGTGTCCATTTGTGTGGAATATCTTTTTCCTCCTCTTTACCTTAAGTTTATGTGAGTGCTTATGTGTTAGCTGAGTCTCCTGAAGGCAACAGAAACATGGTTGGTGATTTCTTAGCCATTCTGTGATTCTGTATTGTTTAAGTGGAGTGTTTAGGCTGTTTACATTCAACGTTAGAGGAGATGGATAAATTGCTGAAAAGATACAAACCCCTTAGCTTAAGTCAGGAAGAATTAGAAACCCAGAGCAGACCAATAACAAACAGTGAGATTGAAATGGTAATAAAAAAATTAGCACCACCACCAACAACAACAAATCCAGTACCAGAAGGATTCACAGCTGAATTCTACAAGAAATTTAAAGAAGAATTGGTACCAATCTTACTGACACTACTCCACAAGATAAAGAGGAAATCCTCCCTAAATCATTCTAAGAAGCCAGTATCACCCTAATACCAAAAACAGGACAGGACATAACAGCAACAGCAACAATTAATGATCTGCTTCATACAAGAAACACACTTCACCTATAAAGATAAAATACATCTTAGGACAATATTGAAAGAAAAGACTAAACAGGTCATTATATAATGATAAAGGGGTTAATCATTAAACTCCCAAAGGTCAAAGCAGGAAGCTAAATAATAATAAATATATATGCGCTCAATTCTGGAGCACCCAAATACACAAAACTAATATTATTAGAGCTAAAGAGAGAGCTAGACCTGAATACAATAATAGCTGGAGGGTACAACACCCCACCTACAGTATTGAAATGATCTTGCAGACAGAAAATCAACACACAAATATTGGACTTAATCTGCACTATTTCAATAAATGGACCTAATAGATATATACAGAACATTTTATCCAACAGCTGAAGAATACACATTCTTCTCCTCAGCACATGGATTATTCTCAAGAATAGACCATATGATAGATCACAAGAGAAGTCTTAAGACATTTAAAAACTGAAATAACATAAAGCAGCTTCTCTGATTACAGTTGAAGGCATCCCCCCTAAGAAGTGGAACAAGACAAGGATGCTCACTTTTACCACTTCTACTCAACACAGTATTGGAAGTTTTAGCCGGATCAATCAGAAAAGAGAAAGAAGTAAAGAGTATCCGAAGTGGTAAAAAGGAAGTCAAACTGTCACTATTCACCATAATATGATTGAATACCTAGAAAACCCTAAAGACTCCTCCAAAAAGCTCCTACCTCTGATTAGCACTGCTATATAGCAACAGCGATCAAGCTGAGAATAAAATCAAGAACTCAACCGCTTTTACAACATCTGCAATAAATACATAAATAAAACAGGAATATACCTAAGTATGAGGTAAAATAACTCTACAAGGAAAATGAAAAAAGGCTGCTAAAATAAATCATAGATGACACAAACAAATGGAAACACATTCCATGCTCATGAATGGGTAGAATCAATATCATGAAAATGACCATACTACCAAAAGAAATTTATAAATTCAATGTAGTACCTATCAAAATATCATCATAATTCTTTACAAAATTAAAAAGAAATCCTAAAATTCACATGGAACCAACAAAGAGTCCACACAGCCAAAGAAAGACTAAGCAAAAGGAGCAAATCTAGAGGCATCACATTACTCAACTTTAAACCTTACTACAAGGCCATAGTTAACAAAACAGCATTGTACTGGTATAAAAACACACACGTAGACCAATGGAACAGAATAGAAAACCCAGAAATAAAGCCAAATACTTACAGTCAACTGATCATTTACAAAGCAAACAAAAACAAAGTTAGGAGAGGACACCTTATTCAACAAATGCTGCTGGGATAATTGGCAAGCCACATGTAGGAGAATAAAACTGAATCCTCATCTCTCACCTATACAAAAATCAATTCATGATAGATCAAAGATTTAAATCTGAGACCTAAAACCATATATATATATATATATTCTACAAGATATCATTGGGAAAACCCTTCTAGACATTGGCCTAGCAAGGAGTTCATGATGAAGAACCCAAAAGCAAATGTAACAAAAACAAAGATAAATAGATGGGACATAATAACTAAAGAGCTTCTGCACAGCAAAAGAAATAATCAGCAGAGTAAACAGAGTTGGAGAAAATATTCACAAGCTATACATTTGATAAAGTACTAATATCCAGAATCTACAAGGACTCAAATCAGCAAGGAAAACAAACAAACAAATAAACAAACAACCACATCAGAAAGTGGCCTAAGGTCATGAATAGGTAGTACTCAAAAACAGATATACAAATTGCCAAAAAACATACCAACAAATGGTCATCATCACTAACGATCAGGGAAATGCAAATTAAAACCACAATGAGATGCAATCTTACTTCTACAAGAATGGCAGTAATAAAAACATTTTAAAAATCATAGATGTTTGTGTGGATGTGGTGAAAAGGGAATACTTTTACACTGCTGGTGGTAATGTAGATGAGAACAAGCACTATGGAAAACAGTGTGGAGATTCTGTAAATAAGTAAAAGTGGATCTACAATTTGATCCAGTAATCCAGTAATGGCCACAAAGATACCACTACTTGGTATCTACCCAGAGGAAAATAAGTTATTATATATATAAAAAAATACTAGCACATGCATGTTTATAACAGCACAACTTGCAATTGCAAAACTATGGGTCCAGCCTAAATGCCCATCGACCAACGAGTGAATAAATAAATATACAATGGAATACTACCTGCCATAAAAAGGAATGAAATAATCGCATTCAGAGCAACCTGGATGTAGTTGGAGATTATTATTCTAAATGAAGTAATTCAGGATTGGAAAACCAAACATCGAATGTTCTCACATATATGTGGGAGCTAAGCTATGAAGACACGAAGGTATGAGAATGATATAATGGACTCTGGGGATTCCGGGAGAAGAATGGAAGAGGAGTGCAGGATTAAAGACCAAACATTGGGTACAGTGTATGCTGCCTGGGTGATGGGTGCACTAAAATCTCAGAAATCACCACTAAATCACCACTAAGGCAATCTGTAGATTCAACGCAATCCTTATCAAAATACCAATGACATTCTTCACAGAAATAGAAAAAAAAAAAAAAAAAAAAAAAAAAAAACTATTCTAAAATTTATATGGAATCAGCAAAAACCCAGAAAAGCCAAAGCTGTCCTGAGCAAAAGAACAACACTGTAGGAATTGCTTTACCTGACTAAATTATACTACAGAGATATTGGATAGAGAAAATGTACATACGTACTATACAGCCGTAATAAAGAATGAGCTCCTGTCGTTTGCAACAACATGGATGGACCTGGGGGTTATTTTGTTAAGTGGAATAAATTAGACAAGCTTTGCATGTTCTTACTTACTTGTGGGATGTAACAAATCAAAACAATTAAACCCATATCGATCAAGAATAGGATGGTTACCAGAGAGACTGCAAAGGGTAGTGAAGGTTGTGAGGAAAGTGGTGATAGTTAATGGGTGCAAAATTAAAATAGTTAGAATTAGTGAATAAGGCCTAATATTTGATGGCACAATGGGGTGTTTATAGTCAAGAATAATTTAATTGTACATTTAAAAATAACTAAAATAATTGTATTGTTTGTAATACAAAGTATAAATGCTTGAGGAGCTGAATACCCCATTGTCCAAGATGTGATTATTATGCTTTGCATGCCTGTATCGGGGTGTGTGATATATCCCGTTAATATATACACCTACTATGTACCCACAATAATTAAAATAAAACTGAAAAGTTTTCTTTAAATATAAGAAGTAATGTCTGTTGTCCGTTATAAAAATAGATAGATAAAATAATATTTTAATGTATAGGTTATTCAGGAAGACACACTAATAAACATGATGGTAGAAATTTTAAGATTAGTGAATCACTGCAGGAATTGAAGAAGTGTTCTACAGATTTTTTTCTCAATACATTTTACAGATATGATTTTTTTAAGATAGCAGTTTGGTTTAATTGTTGATGAAATGTTATTGGTAAAACACTTTTTTCATAATATTTTACAAATGCATTTTAGATTCCAGTTGCATATAATTATGTTTATACATAAATTACAAAAAATATAGATGTTATTCCTAATCGTACAAAGCTCATAGAATGGTTTCTGCCACACAGTAAGCATTCGGTGTCTTAATAAGTGTTTAATTAATGAATAAATGAATAAAAAAGTCAATAAACATAGACATTTTCAATTTTCCAAAATACTACTGATTTATTCATAATATAAAGACAAATCACCAGATGACTCTTTTTGAGGTAAATGAATCAGGTAAGATGATCTTTGAAATAAATTATTTGGTGATTACAAAGCAAGAGGTTTCATATTGTGCATGTAGTATTTTGTCTCCAAATTTGTAGTTCTTTCTGTTCATTTATTGATGTATTTGATCATTTAACAAATACTTGTTAAATGCCTATTATGGCATAATAAATGTGCTAGGCATGGCCATGGAATGAATAAAATTGTAAGCATTGCCCCTTACCTCAAAGTATCTAAATATATTGGCAAATACAGAGGCATCAAGAGGAACGTTTGAACTCCAAGTTAAATATTAACAACATTTAATTACAAGAGAGTACTTTATAAACCGAAATGGTATTTTATGTATGTACAATTTACTGGTTGTCTGCTCAAATAATTTTCTCATAGTGATTACTTCTAGTGCAGAAACCAAATTATATGAGAAACTGCTAATCATATAAATCAAGCAAATGGAACTGGATAATCTTAAGGGATGTTTTCATAGTGCTGTGGATTTGAAACAAAAAATATTCTGAAGAATAATTGCAGTCTAAAGAACTCTGTACATTAACTAAATATTTATTAAATATCTACTATTCATAGCAAAACATTTTATTATTAGCAGTGTCAAATTGCTTCTCCCTCTCCTTGAGATTATGATTGACAATAAAGAATGTGCTATTTATTCTTCAACAAATGTATCACTCTTTACGAGCCAATCTGTAAGGTGAAGAGGGATGTCATGATAGAAAAGACATCTTGGACATCAATATTCTTACTCATTTACTTCAGCATAATGTATGTATCTGCCATTATAGTTTTTAGCCATACAAAACTGGCTAACATGTTCAGTTATATATTTTATCTTAGCATTATTTGATTCCTTGAACACTTGAAGAAGTATTAGAAGAGTTTCTCTCCAACAATCTGCATGTGATATTTTAATTATAAACTAATAAGTAAAAAAATAAACTATAAAACATATATCTCACCAAATACATACACACAATTCTATTGGTTCTTTTATACTAAAAAACATCTCTTGCAAGAAGATCTCATATGCTTTTCTTAGATTCCATTGCAGTAAAGAAAGTTTTTTATCATTTGATTTAAAATGCTGTGAGAATATTTGTTGCAAGAAGTCTGTTCCAGTTAACAGACAGAAACTTAGACACAGGTATTGTTTCTTGAGCTGAAATATGTATGGAAAGTATTATTAACACAAATAATATTTTAATATGTTCCATTCTATTCAGGGAAGAAAGACTTACACCTGGGATTGTATACATTTTTTTGTAAATATTCTTATATATCATAATATTTTAATTATGAAATATTTAATAAAATACAATAGACTATGTAAAGTTTAGAGTTTTGTTATTTATTTTATTATTTCTGGTTGAAACTTGAAAATAATATTGGATAATTTTTATTCAGTCTCTTCTGTTTCTTGCTCAGCCTTCTTAGATAGATGCTTGTGTGAGATCTTAGATAATTGATCACATTTGCACTGTCAAAGAAAAGCTTATATGAGTTTTGCACAAAATTAGATGCTGGAAATCTGTAAAAGAAAATCAATAATAGTTTACCTTTTTTCTCATTACAAAGCTTGACCTATTATTAGGCATAGAAAAAACTTAATGTATTTGGTATTCTCCATAACAGCCACAGCTATTCCATATTAAATTTATATACACGTTATGTTTATAGATACATGGAATTATTTAAGAACAGGAAATTTACTGACAAAGAGATATATTAATTGGGAGGTTTTATTTATCCTCCAGTTGCTGGTTGAATTTAGCATTAAAAAATACAAGAAATGAATCATTAAGTCATCTTCCATGAAACTGAAGCTGTAGGTTTTCAAGCCTTAAACAAGAAAAAGTTCATTGTGTCTTTCAGTATATGGGCAGAAAATCACACATGGAAAATTCTTTTAGAGGCTCTGATATGCATAAACGTAGTGGAAAAGCCACTTTAATCTCCTTAGCTTTTTCAGAATCTTCTTGATTTCTAGATACATTTCTTGCTTTGTGTTTGTATTTTATGTCTTACAGTGATGACCCTCCCTGTTTTCATTACCTAGAAAAATACAGTAGGTATTGCATCAATTGTCTAGAAGGTGTATAATAAAAATAATGTTAGAAATGCCCTAAATAACTTTAGTGACTCACTATAGTATTCACTTACAGAACAAAAATATACACAATTATAAATCTCAATAATATGAATGATTTGTCAGTGGAGGATATTTTATTTTGCACAGAAAATAACTAGCAAATTGCATAAACTCAGTGTTTAAATTTATACCTGGACATTTATGTATTCATATATATCATTAAAGTACTTATATGTGTAAACTATATATACATTATATATATGTTCTTATGCATATGCAGATGCATATTCATATGCATGTCTATATATACTCATACATATTCATGTGTATATATATGTGTGTATGCAAGTATAGATTTATTACACAGTATACATGTAGTGTAACTTACGTATATACTTACATTTAAAACAAAATTATATAGACAGATAAAATTAGGAAAATTCATTATGTTGTAAATATAAAGTTTCAGCTTTGAAGTAGAGTACAGAATCTTACCACTGGCTAACTCTGTGTCTTTGATCAAGTTACCTAATCTTTATAAACCTGTTTCCTCTTCTGGAAAATGTGTATGACACAAATCTATGTCCTTCAGAGTTTGCTATTGTAAGGATTAAATAAGCTAATGAAAGCAGAGAAGAAAATTGCACAGTCTATTCTCATGGTAGATATTCAATTAATATTGAACACCTCCTCTTTATTTCAGTCCTGTTTAATAGCATCACTTACTGGGAGAAATTATTGTGCATTTTTGTGCATATCGTGTAGGGAAGAGTCCAAATTAAAAGAAATTGCAAAAATGTTTGTCTTCTCATACAATGAAAAAATAACAAAATGACTCTGAAGAAATTATTGCTTTACTTTTACCTCAGTCGGTTGAAAGTATATTATCTCTGAGCACAAGCTATTATTATACACCAACAATTGTTTTTTTTTTTTTTTTTTTTTTTTTTTTTTTTATTACCTTTTAAGTTCTAGGGTACATGTACATACATGCAGGTTTGGGTTACAGTATGTATACTTATGCCATGTTGGTGTGCTGGCCATCAACTCGTCCACCCATCAATTCCTCATTTATTCATGCTATAACTCCCAATGCAATCCTCCCTCCTCCCCCCTCCCCCCCCCACCAATAGGGCCCAGTGCAATGATGTTCCCTTCCGAGTGCCAAGTGATCTCCTTGTTCAGTTCCCACCTTGAGGGAGACAGCAGGTGTTGGATTTTCTCTTCTTGTGATAAGTTGCTAAGAATGATGGTTCCAGCTGCTCATGTCCTATAAAGACGCAACTCATCCTTTTTTATGGCTGCATAGTATTCCATGGTGATATGTGACATTTTCTTAATCCAGTCTGGTCACAGATGGCATTTGGGTTGATTCCAAGTCTTTGCTATTGTGAATAGTGCCGCAATACTACGTGTACCATGTGTCTTGTAGTAGAATATTTATAATCCTTTGGTATATACCCAGTAGTGGGATGGTGGGTCATTGATGGTACATCTGTCTAGATCCTTGAGGAATTGCCATTTACTTGTTTTCCATACATGGTTGAATGTTTACAATCCCACCAACAGTGTAAAGTGTCCTATTTCTCCCACTCCTCTCGACCTGTGTTTCCTGCTTCTTATGATTGCCATTGTAACTGGTTGTGAGATGGATTATTGTGGTTTTGATTTTGCATTTCTCTGATGGGCGAGTGATGATTGGCATTTTTTCATGTGATCTGTTGGCTGTGATGTATGTCTTTTTTGAGAAATGGTCTGTTCATTCTTTGCCACTTTTTGATGGGGTGTTGTTGTTTTTTTGTATATTTGTTTGAGTTCTTTGTAGATTCTGGATAGTGTTTCAAATTATCTGAAGCTATGCTTTAGGATGTATTCAAATACTCCATCTTCTGTGCTCGTTATCCTTTTAGCTTCATACAACAATCATTTGAGTAGTTTGAGTTTCCAATTCGCCAGCCTGGCAAAGTGATGATGTAATCAGTGTCCCCTCGGTGCTAGTAAGACAGTTGCATTTCAACACCTCACTGGGATCCTCTGCAGCTACTTATCTTTGAGGAAAACTGCTCACAAGTCAACGTGGGGCACAGGAATTTGTTCAGCCACTGATTTTTATATGTTAATTTCTATATTAAATTGAATGCTAACTGACAATTTTACACAGTTCCTGGGCTTTTTTCTTAGTTTTTCTAATTCTCACAAGCATGAGGTTGGACAGTATGGTGCGTAGAATCTCAGTCAACACGTATGTTCCTTTTATATGATGTAACATAAGAAGGGGTTAATGTTTTCTAATCCTAGCTGAGGTAATGCTCTAATATCCTCTTATCTTTGAGTTATTTATTAATAATTGTTAATTTTATCATTATTTGTTTATCTAACATTAAACAAACATTAAATGAGTACCAGCTATGTTAATATGACCCAGTCACTCTTGTATGTGTTAATGTAATTACTCACATTCCTAATGGAGAAATAAATTGATAGTAATGTTTACCAACTCATTCCTAAGTGTTTATGACTATGTGGTATAATGAACAAGCACCATAAAATCTTTGCTGAAACAGTATGTACAGGTTTTCAATGTTATTGTTTCTCTGCTGAGTTAGATGATTATCTCAGATATGACTAGGGATGAGCTAATAACTGTATAACATTTAGAAGATTCAGTTATTTGATATTGCTTCCCTTGCTAAGCTGTGTCTTTTGAAAATTAATATTACAAATATATACGAAAAACAAGGAACATGCCCTATAAAACGGAATGGAATTGATAGACACAATTAACCCTAGCAGTATCTAAAGTTGTAATCAATTCAGTCCCCATATTTGGACAGGTGACACAAAAGATGGGAAAATGGCAGGTCTACTCTGCAGTGTTCATGTCCTTGATACCAATTGCTACCTATTCTAGTTTTATGTTTTGATGTTTCACATGACAGTTGTTTTGGAAATGTGTTTTACCACAATTAGTTGACAGCCATTGATCTAATCATTATTACAAATAACTGATATTACTACATGTTTTTTATCTTATAGAATATATGTAGGTTATCAACTGAATTATTGTTGGGCTTGACAATAATACTCTCATGAATTTTATTGATAGAAAATGAGTCAATGTGTAAGAAAGTGAGGTAGAACATACCTGAACAATATTGCTGTAATTATCAAACTCAAGTGGTATACGCCATATGTAAAATTAGTCAACACTTTGTATTAGCTCATATTTTCATATTTCCTAAAACAATGTGAACTAAATATATACATTTTAATAGTCTTTTTCTTTAAGAGCAGTTTTAGGTTTACATCAAAACTTAATGGAATGTATGGAGATTTCCCATATACTCTCTCACCTGATACATGTCTAGCCTCATTATCAACATCCTCCACCAGTGTGATGTATTTATCACAATTGGTAAATTTTCACTGATACATTATTATCACGCAAAATCTGAAGTTTACATTCAAGTTCACTTTTTGTATTGTACATTTTGGGAGCTTAGAAAGATGTGTAATGACCTGTGTCCACCATTATATTATACGGAGTAGTTTTACTACTCTAATAATCCTCTGTGCTCTATTCAGCCTTACTTCCCTCTGAACACAACTACAGTTCATGTATCTTGATCTGTTAATTTATTGTTTTCACATAAATTGAAACAAAAAAATTCAGGCCGGGCATGGTGACTCATGCCTGTAATCTCAACACTTTGGGAGGCCAAGGCAGGCGAATCTTGAGGTCAGGAGTTCACGACTAGCCTGACCAACATAGTGAAGCCTCGTCTCTACTAAAAATACAAAAAGTCAACCGGGTGTGGTGGCAGGCACCTGTAATCTCAGTTACTCAGGAGGCTGAAGCAGGAGAATCGTGTGAACCCAGAAGGTGGAGATTGCAGTGAGCCAAGATCAAGCCATTGCACTCCAGCCCGAGAGACAGTGTGAGATTCCGTCTCAAACAGAGAAAAAAAAAAAAAAAAAAAATCAGTATATCTTTTATATAGTAATGTCAGTGTTTTGTTGCTTTGTTTCAGCATAAATACTTAGCAGCCCAGTGAGTTATTATCATTTATCACAAAGGAAGAAATTGAGCCATTAACAGCTCAGTTAACTTTCCCAAGGTCATAGAACTAGAGAAATGATTCTGGTTTCCTTCAGTCAATTATAATGTCTTGTGAAACATTTTCTCTACATTTAGCATGACACTTCATGAAAGTACTTGAAGTCCATAAATGTTCATGACTGACTAATCTACAAGTGGAGCTGATCATAGGAACTCTAACCCAGTAAGATTTGCATGTTTTCCTAATTTTATTTTTTCAGTCATAATAAAATGGTGCAGAAAATATAATGTTTAATTAAATTGAACTCTAATTTTTTGAAAAAACTTTCTGTTTTTATTTTATTTATTTTTATTTATTTATTTATTTACTTTTTTATTATACTTTAAGTTCTAGGGTACATGGGCATAACGTGCAGGTTTGTTACATATGTATATTTGTGCCATGTTGGTGTGCTGCACCCATCAACTCGTCAGCAACCATCAACTCAACATTTATATCAGGTATAACTCCCAGTGCAATCCCTCCCCCCTCCCCCCTCCCCATGATAGGCCCCGATGTGTGATGTTCCCCTTCCCGAGTCCAGGTGATCTCATTGTTCAGTTCCCACCTATGAGTGAGGACATGCGGTGTTTGGTTTTCTGTTCTTGTGATAGTTTGCTAAGAATGATGGTTTCCAGCTGCATCCATGTCCCTACAAAGGAC
>NW_016816945.1:2905672-2910587 GCF_001698545.2 Rhinopithecus bieti
TAACCAAAAAAAGTCCAGGACCAGATGGATTCACAGCTGAATTCTACCAGAGGTACAAGGAGGAGCTGGTACCATTCCTTCTGAAACTATTCCAATCAATAGAAAAAGAGGGAATCCTCCCTAACTCATTTTATGAGGCCAACATCATCCTGATACCAAAGCCTGGCAGAGACACAACAAAAAAGAGAATTTTAGACCAATATCCCTGATGAACATCGGTGCAAATTCCTCAATAAAATACTGGCACACCGGATTCAGCAGCACATCCAAAAGCTTATCCACCATGATCAAGTGGGCTTCATCCTTGGGATGCACGTCTGGTTCAACACTTGCAAATCAATAAACGTAATCCAGCATATAAACAGAACCAAAGACAAGAACCACATGATTATCTCAATAGATGCAGAAAAGGCTTTTGACAAAATGAAAAAGCTTTCAATATCAATTGACAGTTTATAACTGTATAAATTTATGAGGTACAAAGTGATGTTATGATTTATGCAAGCAATATGGAGTAATTAAATTAAACTACTTAACATATCTATCATCTGAAATACTTAACTTTTTTTGTAGTGAGATAATCTGAAACTTACTATCTGAGCAATATGAAATGCACAATATTCTATTATTAACTATATTCACTACACTATTCAATAGACCTAAAAAAATAAGTGTTTCCTGTCTAAATGAGATTTGTGTACACTTCAACCATTCTCTCTCCACTTCCTCCACCCTTCAGCCTCTGTAACCCACATTTTATTCTATGTTTCTGTTAGTTTTATTATTTTAGGTTCCACATATAAGTGAGAACATGTGGTTTTTGTCTTTCTGTGGCTGGTTTATTTCACTTAGCACAATGTTCTCCAGTTCCATCCATGTGTCGCAAATGACAGAATTCCCATCTCTTTTAAAAGCTGAATAGTATTACGTTGTGTATATCAACCACATATTCTATATCTATTCATCAGTTGATAAACATTTAGGTTGATTCCATACCTTGGCAACTGTGAATAATACTGCAGTGAACACAAGAGTGCAGACATCACTTCTACAAACTGATTTCAAATCTTTCTGGTTATACGTAGAAGTGAGATTTTTGGATGGTATAGCAATTCTATTTTTAGTTTTTGAGTAAGCTTTATACAGTTTTCTATAATGGCTGTATGAATTTACATCCATACCAACAACATACAAGGATTCTCTTTTCTTCACATCTTCGCCAACCCTTGTAAACTTTCATCTTTTGATTACAGCCATTCTGACGGGTGTGGAATGATACCTCGCTGTGGTTTTAATATGTATTTCTTTAATGATAAGTGATGTGGAGTATTTTTTTCATGCCCGTGTTGACCACTTATATGTCTCCTTTTAAGAAATGTCTATTAAGATTTCCTGTCCTTTTTTATTTATTTGTTTTTGCTATTGAGTTGTTTAAGCTCCTTATATATTTTGAATATTAATCCCTTATCAGATGTATGGATTGCAAATATTTTCTCCCAGTTATTATGTTGCCTGTACACATTGCTAATTGCATTTTTTATTGTGCAGAAGCTTTTTAGTTTGCAACAAATCCATTGGCTTTTATATGCTTTTGTTGTCTGTATTTCTGGGGTCAAATTCAAAGCATTATTGCCCATCTCAATGTTGTATAGTTTTTCCCTATGTTTTCTTCTAATGATTTTACTTTATCTGGTTAAGTCTTTAATCCATTTTAGTTGATTTTGTACACAGTATGAGATAAGGGCTCAATTTTATTCTTCTGCATATGATATGTAGCTTTCTCAACACCATTTATTGAAGACTCTCCTTTTCCTATTGTGAATCCTTAAAACGTTCAGCAAAATTCAGTTGACTATACACGTGTAGAATCATTTCGGAGCTTTTTTTTTTTTTTTTTTTTTTTTTTTTTTTTTTTTTTTTTTTTTTTTAACAGTACTGTGCTGTTTCAATTACTATTGCTTTGTAGTATAGTTTCAAATTAGGATGTATGATACCTCCAGCTTTGTTCATTTGTTTTTTGTTCTTAATTGTCTTGGCTATTTGGGATTTATCTGTGGTTCCATACAAAAAAAATGACATTGAAATTTTATTAGGCATTGCATGGAATCTGTAGACTGTTTTGGGTAGTATGTACGTATTAACAATATTAATTCTGCCAATCTACAAACACAAGAGAGCTTTCCATTTATTTGTGTCTCATCCAATTTCTATAATCAATGCTTTATAGTTTTCAGCAAATGGTTACCTCACCTTCTTGGTTAAATGTACACCTAAGTATGTATGCATGTGTTTATTTGTAGCCAATGTAAATGGTATTGTTCTCTTGAATTTTTTCTTCAGATAGTTTATTGCTTACTCATTTTTTGTGTTACTTTTTGTTAGGCAACTTTACTATCTTTTTATTATATCTAAGAGTTTTTTTAGTGAAGTCTGTAAGGCTTTATATATAAGATAATGTCTTTCCTAAACTGGTAATTTCACTGCTTTCTTTTATATTTGGATGTCTTTTATTTGTTTATCTTGTCTAATTACTCTGGCAAGAACTTCCAACAATTTGTTAAACAGAAATCAGAATTGTCATCCTTATCTTGTTCCAAACTAGTTTCACTTTTCTTTTTTCTATATTTTTATGTGAATGTTCTCTCAATTATTCTTTTTTGTTTTTTTAAGTTCTGAGATAAAGTGCAGAACATGTAAATGCATTACATACGTATATGTGTGCCATGGTGGTTTGCTGCACCTGTTGACCCATCCTCTAAATTCCCTCCCCTATCCCCCTAACCCACAACAGGTCCTGGTGTGTGTTATTCCCCTCCCTGTGTCCATATATTCTCGTTAGCCAACTCCTACTTGTGAGTGAGAACATGGTTTTCTGTTCCTGTGTTAGTTTTCTGAGAATGATGGCTTCCAGCTTCATCTATGTACCTGCAAAGAACATGATCTCATTTCTTTTTATGGCTGCATATTATTCCATGGAGTACATGTACCACATTTTCTTTATCCTGTCTGTCATTGATGGGCATTCGGGTTGGTTCCGTGTCTTTGTTATTATAAATAGTGCTGCAATAAACATACATGTGCACATGTCTTTATAGTACAATGACTTATGTTCCTTTGGGTATATACCCAGTAATGGAATTGCTGCGTCAAATGGTATTTCTGGTTCTAGATCCTTGAGAAATCGCTATACTGTCTTTCACAATGGTTAAACTAATTTGCATTCCCACCAACAATGTAAAAGCGGGTTTCACTTTTCACCATTGAATATAAAATTAGCTGTAGGCTTCTAAGATACGGACTTTATTGTGTTGAGGTAACATCTTTATACACCTAATTTAATGAGAGGTATTTTTTTGAAAGGAGGTTAAATTTGTCAAATGATTTTTCTGCATCTCATGAGATTGTCATGTGGTTTTCTTCTTCTTTCTGTTAATGTGATGTATCTCATATATTGATTTGTGTATGCTGAACCATCTTTGCATCCCAGGAATAAATTCCACTGAATCATGGTGGAAGATCCTTTAATGTTTTGCCAGATTCAGTCTGCTAGTATTTTGCTGAGGATTTTTGCACCTATGTTTATCAAGAATATTGGCCTAAGGTTTTCTTTTTCTTTGAAACAGAGAGAAAAAAGGATTTCAAAGAGTCTTTGTGACATTAATAATAAAGACAAAGTAGTTGTGAAATTGCATATGTGATTTTAATTTTGTTGAGCTCATTATTAAAATACATAAAAGGGATGAAAAAATGTCAGAGGAGAGGTAATTTTCAGATTATGATGGTATGCTATTTCTATTAAGAAAGAGCTAGTAGATGGTATAGAAATAATTACAACTTAAATATTAGACAGGTGGATGCCCCAGCTGCCAAAAACCTCTTCTAATTTTGGCCATTTTCTGACAATAAATACAGGAATATGTTTAAAAAAATACTTGTGCCTCCTCTAGAACTATCTTGGCAAATTCAGAAGGAACCTACCCATTTTATGCATTCAAATATACCATACAATGTTTACTATGCATTCTAATTTTTTTTTTTATTGTTGTACTTTCAGGTGTTAAACATGTTTTAAGAGAAAGACAATCCTATGTATGCAATTTATCTTGGGATGTAATGTCATATTTTACCTCAGAGCTGTGGTTGGGAAGGTAACAGAATAGTGGGGAGAAAGGTAAAAGGATGTGGGCAAGGAAGATAAAACACAGAAAACATTTAAAACATAGTCAGCCTTCAGATCTCATATGTATGGCCAAATATAAATATTATAAATATTGTAATATTTTTAGCCAAAAGAAGAATGCTTCAACCATCTTGAGTCTTCAATCCCTCTTTCTTTTTACCCTTCCTGTATACTCTGTTTTACCTGTGCAGATCCTGATATCATCTGAATTTGAGATCCCTCAAACTGAATAAACATTTTATTTCTTCTGATTGTTATTTATACAACAGTAAGTACAACAGCTTGATTATAATAAACGATCAATAATAATTTATAAACATAAATTAAATATAGCTTATTGTCCCTCTGTCAACTAATTTGAGCAAAAGTCGTATAAGAACATAAACAAAAAAATTCCACACAATTTTCTAAATAATTCAGTAATCCTATATGATCTTAAAATATTTTCATATCTTTCTTTGGGAGGAAAATGAAATTTATCTTGATTCAGAAATGAAATGATAATAGAGGATAAGTAGAAACTCAAGAAAATTCCAAAAGGCATTATTCTCTCTTAAATAATTCAGTGTGGAAATGAACTGGGTTTAGTGTGATAATCTCTTTGAGAGATCTCTAAAAAGATAAAATATAATTTAAAGCATCTGTGGCCTACTGATTAAATTATTAATGTTGAGTGAGAAAGTGTTATTGCTGGTGCTGAACCAAAAAGTTTGTCTGTGTATGTAGGAGGTTTCT
>NW_016816945.1:2912756-2950113 GCF_001698545.2 Rhinopithecus bieti
TCCTTTGTAGGGACATGGATGCAGCTGGAAACCATCATTCTTAGCAAACTATCACAAGAACAGAAAACCAAACACCGCATGTTCTCACTCATAGGTGGGAACTGAACAATGAGATCACTTGGACTCGGGAAGGGGAACATCACACACCGGGGCCTATCATGGGGAGGGGGGAGAGGGGAAGGATTGCATTGGGAGTTATACCTGATATAAATGATGAATTGATGGGTGCTGACGAGTTGATGGGTGCAGCACACCAACATGGCACAAGTATACATATGTAACAAACCTGCACATTATGTACATGTACCCTAGAACTTAAAGTATAAGAATAAAAAGAAGAAGAAGAAAAAAAATCATTCTGTCAAGCCAATGATAATAAAAGAAGCATTTAATTGTTTGGAAAACGGTATTATTCCTCAGGATCATGAGTCTTATTTTACTCATACATGAAGACAAAATCGGAAATACACAAACTTATTTTTTGATTGATTTTAAATGCATTTCTGTGTTTTCAATCAAGAAAATAATCATATTTTAAACTTGTTACACATATAATCAATAACATGTAAGATGTAATTGAAATAAGTCTTCTTCCTTCCTGTTGACTTTGGATGGTCTGATGACAATATGCCTTGGTGAAGTTAGTTTTGCAATGTATCTTTTAGCAGTTCTCTGAGTTTCTTTCACCTGGGTTCTCAACCTCTGGTAAGACCAGAGAAGTTTTCCAAATCTTCTTATTGTTTAGAAAATTTATGAGTAGTTAAGAGTCTCTACATTTTGATGTTTTTCATGATGGCCAAAGTATATTTAAGAATAATATTTTAGAAACTATTTTATTTCACATAGAAATACAGAATAAAGGGTCTAAAATGTTTATGTGTTAGAACTAAATGTTTAAACATTTTTAACTAGTTTTCTTTTAATAAACTAAAAAAAAAAAAAACCTGGGGAATTTTAATTTTATACTTCATTACTCCATGACACAAAATTAAAAATGAAGATGCAACTAAGATGACAAATTATTTTAATTGATATATAACTGCAAATATCTCATTGGTAAGGTACTTTGTCTTTTACTTGCCTGGATTTCTTAGGCATAAATAATAGTTATAAATGCTTCGTAAAGGAATAGAAACCCATAAAATACTTAGGTAGAGAGAAATTTACTGGAATATTATTTTAATATAAAATTTTAATCTAATGCTTTATATTATACAGTATAGAAGAAGCTGAAATATTATGAAACCATCAATATATTCATTTGCAACGGCAAAAGGTAAATATGATGCTATAAACAAAAATAATGACTATTTTAGTTCCCATTGGCTGCCATAAAAATTACAACAAACCACATGGCTTTAAACAACAGAAATTAATTATTTCACAGTTCTGGATCCTCGTCTAAAACCAAGTTTTTGGCATGGTCTGTTTCTTCTGGAGGGCTGGAAAAAGAATCTGTCCCACTCGTCTCCTTCAGTTCCTGGTGACTGCTTGAACTTTTTGGCATGCCTTGGTTTGTGGTTGCATAACTTCAGTCTTAGTCTCCAACTTCACACAATTTTCTCCGTTGCATTTCTTCTTGTCCAAATTTCCCTCTGATTCGATCCTATAGGGACATCTTCATTGGATGTAGGGCCCACCCTAATTTCAGAATGATTTCATATGAAGATTCTTATCTTAATTATATCTGAAAATATGTAGTTTTCCAAATGAGGTACGTTTCATGTGTGTGTGTGTGTGTGTGTGTGTGTGTGTTTGCGTGTCTGTGTGTTTCCAAACAAGGTCTTATTTCCCAGGTTCTGGTGATTAGGACTCAAACCTATCTTCCGTGGGGGCCACTGTTCAATGCATTCCAGTGTCAATCAAGTTATGAAAAAAAAAATCGAAACAGTTACTATATGCTCTGTCATGTACTAAGTGTTTTGAGAGCTATTAGTTTATTTTAGTACTAAAATGAACCTTTGAATAATTCTGCCTCTGAAGGAAGATTTTCTGGTTTCAAATGCTGGCTCCATCATTGACATATAACCTGACTTTATCATGCTTCAATTTTCTCATCTAGAAAGTGGGCAAAATAAGGATTGTTGTATGTAGTGAGCTAATATAAAAATATGTGTATGTTAAAAACACATAATAAAGCTAACAAGCGTACCACAAAATGAACAGTAAAAACATTTGGTAATGCAAGTTGTGTTTCCAAACTATAATGAAATAGCTGACTAACAAATCTGTCTACACTCCAAAAATAACTAGAAAACTGCATGAAATATTTGAAACAATAATTTTTAAATCATGAATCATAGGAAATATACAACAATGACAAATGAGAGAAGGAAAATTAGCACTGTGGGTGCCACAGCCAACCCAAACTTTCTGTCTGGAACCAGTTTCCTGATCTCAGTGCAGACAAGGGAACTGAAACACAATGAAGAACTTACTGAAATGTAGAGATAATTGAATTTGGGTAGGCTAAGAAATCTGAAATTTATGAAGCAGAATTTGTAAAGAGAAGGCGATCAGCATAGAGATCACTTTCAGTTGTGGTTAGGATTCTAGGTTGCTTATACATAATCAGAAATTTCCGAAGGTTTTAAAACATTGTTTACAAAGACTTATATACATAACATTCCATAGAATTCATGCAAGATTGAAGAAGCTTAACATTATCTATGTTTTATCAAATTTGAACTATCAATTCATTAGAATATATATGAGATATGCATATTTAACAATTTACATTAGACATACATAAAAATGTCATTAAACTCACTCATAAGAAGATATGAAATTAAATAATTCTAACTTAAAGCTGTTGGAACTTTATCCTGAGCCTTGAGAGAAATGCGAGTATACAACCTGAGTCATGCTGCATGTAGCTGCAACTTTTTTTTTGTTTGTTTGTCTTTTAAACTTCCTTGAAATGTAGTAATCGGTAACCAGTCAAATTGCTGTGGTGTGTGCACTTGGTCTTGTACAGAAAATGTTGTAATCCTGCTAGAACTTCTCTGCCTTTACCTACATGATTGAAACTTTAGCTTTTCCACTTTGCAAAATGCTGACCCCATTCATTTAGTGTCCGTGCTTTTCCCCAGTGACCAACCTCAAGCTTTTTATTTGAATAGATTCGATAATTAATAATATTTTCTCAGTCTCATTATTTAAGTTTGAAAAAGACGACCAGCCCAATGAAGAAGGCCAAAACATTAAGCAGATCTCAAAAGATCTACATATGTACCTGTATATTTACTATATGAGCAAATAGCACAACAAATACTGAAAAATTTTTTGACATTGGTGAAATGTGGATATCACGTATTAGCAAGGATGTGCACCAACTGGAACTCATACATTACTGGCATGGTAGTAATATGGACGTCTACAGCAGGCAAAACTATAGTGACGGAAAGCCCGAGGTTGTGTATGAGTGGAGGTATTGTTTGTAAAGGACACAATGAAACATTCTGGTAGAATATAAATGTATATCCTGGTTGGGATGGTGGTTAACTAGACATACACATTTGTCAAAACTTGTGAAACTGGAAACTGTACATTTAAATTGAGCGTATTTAATTTCATGTAAAATACACTTTTATAATGTGAATATAGAAAGTAATAAATATTTTTAAATAACAAAGTGTTACACTCTGAAATAATTTAATATTTTCTTTGTATATTTATTAATCTTCAATAATATATGTCCCTTCCTTTTCTAATGAAATGAATAAACAGTTAACATAAGTGACTAATTGGGTCATGTCTCTTTTTTTAACTAGTATAAATACATCTTAATAAGATGGTCAGTTGGAGCACTCGAAACTTTGTTCCTGGGAATAAATACATGAGTGATTTACACAGTAGCGGTAAGTGTTTGTGCTATATTTTAATTCACTAACATATAACAACCAGCATGGGAAGCAGAAAAATCTACTATGTTAATCAGGGCATGCCTGCCGCCCTCTTGAATTTTATTCTACATTTCTTGATCCCCAGGTAAAGCATTAAGGTCTGACCTGTGCTATGTCTGCACATGTATTGATTTGTAACACCAAATAAGGCAGCACAATCAAAGAGAAAAGTCAGAAAGAAACATCAGCTCCTTGCATGAGATGAAAGCTCTGCTGTTAATCATACTATTGATGGCATCACTAATGTAGTTAGCAACTAAATTTAGAAAAAGAGAAAGGATTCATTTATCCTCATCAAATCTGCTTTCATGCCTGTGTTCTTAGGAAAGTGGACTGCTAATTATCTAGGATATGTATGCATTTAAAGTTTAGTCATTTCTTCCTTTCTTTCTTCCTACCCTTCTTCCAAGCCAGTGTGTTTATAAAAATAAATACTGAGGCTAAATATCATAACCACCTTCCACCATAACACATTCAATATTGCCAAGCTGTGCAAAGCTTCAGACAAAAAAACTTTCTTACTTGTTAATTAATCTCATACATAAACATGTTCAAACTAAAACAAAGAGAGAACATATGAATAAATTTTAGAAGCAAGTTTCTAATGTAACTAATTCATTTAATGCCAGAAGGTGAACATGTATACATGTGCAACTTCATCGTTAAAATATTTTGAAAAGCATAAAGTACTAATTAGCATACTAAATATGCAATAGTATTATCTATTACCAGAAGTAGCACAAAGCCCTTGATTATCAAGTTTTAGAGTGTCTCCACTGTTGCTTTATGAGATATTCTGGGGACTGAATGAAAACTTTCTCTTTATTAACAAAGAGAAAATTATAATGTATTGGCTACTTTGAAAAGTGAAAATAGCTACAAAACATTGTAAAGAAAACCTGAAATTTTCATTAACATTAAAATTTGACAAAATATTGGACCACAAATCTGGGTGAGTACCTTATTTCAAATGATAATTCCTATTTCATGATATTTAAAAACTATCAGTAACATTGGAGTTCATATAGCACCTCCCAATCAGCAAACACACTATTACCAGAGAAGAAATTGACGTATCAACTACAAGAATCATTTCATTGTTAAATCATTCCAGTTAAACAAAACACATACACACACACACACACAGATACACATACAGGCACAGATACATACACACATACACACATACCTGTTTTTCTCCCCGTGTAGAACTACAACTGTATGTTACTGGTATAAATTCAGACCTCTAGCATCAGATAACAAATATCCTTCACCTTCTACATAAATAGCCCTTCCAATTTTGAAAGCCAGTCTAGGGTCTTAAATGTCTCTCTTCTAGACTGTCTAAAGTGAGCAGTAGCATGCTGAAGCAAGATTGGACTGCCTGTTGGTACAAAATTGATAGTGAACGTTCAGAAATTTTGCTAGCCTTTGTATCAGGTTGGTAGCTTGAAACTTGGCGTGACTAAATATCTACATCATGGTAATCAGCAAATAGCACAAATCAAGCCTTCTTTCCTACTGACCTCTAGCTGGCTGCTAATCATTTAGCAACACATCAGTGATTATATTTCTTTTCGAAAGTAATTGCTCTTTCAGAAAAAGAAAAACATTGGAGGAAGGGAAGTCAAGGGAAGGAAAGAAGGGAAAGGCAGGGCAGAGAAAAAGCACTATAAATTTCCCTCTTAACACTGCTTTAGCAGTGTCCCAGAGATTCTGATATCTTATATCTTTGTTCTCATTAGTTTCAAATAATTTATTGAATTTCTGCCTTAATTTCTTATCTACTCAAAAGTCATTCAGGAGCAGATCATTTAATTTCCATGTTGTTGGTATGACTTTTTTTTTTTTTTTTTTTTTTTTTTTTGAATAAGCTGAGGATTGTCTTATGTCTAATTGTGTGGTTGACTTTAGAGTATGTGCCATATGGCGACAAGAAGAATGTATATTCCGTTGTTTGGGGGTGGGGAGTTCTATAGATGTTTATTAGCACCATTTGGTCAAGTGTCAAGTTCAGATCCTGAATATCTTTGTTTGTTCTCTGCCTTAATGATCTATCTAATACTGTCAGTGAGATGTTTAAGTCTCCCATTGTTATTTTGTTTTTACCTAAGTTTCTTCATAGGTCTCTAAGAATTTGCTTTATGAAACTGGGTGCTCCTGTGCTGGGTATGTATAGATTTAGGATAGTTAGGTCTTTATCTTGAACTGAACCCTTTACCATTATTTGATGCCCTTTTTTGTAATTTTCAAATTGTTGTTGGTGTAAAGTTTGTTTTGTCTGAAACTAGACTAGCAACCCCTGCTTTTTTCTGTTTTTCGTTTTCTTAGTAGATATTTTTCTCCATCCTTTAGTTTGAGCTTATGGGTGTCATTGCATGTGAGATAGTTCTTTTAAAGACAGCATACAAATGGGTCTTTATTTTTTATCCAATTTGCCATTCTGTGCCTGTTAATAGGAGCATTTAGCTTATTTACATTCAAGGTCAGTATTGACATATGCGAATTTGTTCCTGCCATTCTGTTGTTAGCTGGTTATTATGAAGACTTGATTGTGTGGTCACTGGTCTCTATATTTTGGTGTGCTCTTGTACTAGCCAATAAAGGCCTTTCCTTTTCATAGTCAGGATTCTCTTTGAGACCTCTTATAAGGCAGGTCTTGGAGTAACAAATCCCCTCAGCATTTGCTTCTCTGAAAAGGATTTTATTTCTCCTTTGCTTATGAAGCTTAGTTTGGCTGGATATGAAATTCTTGATTGAAAGTTATTTTCTTGAGAATGCTACATGCAGGCTCCCTACCTATATTGGCTTGTATGGTATCTGTTAAAAAGTTGGGTGTTGGCCTGGTGAAGTTCCCACTGTAAGTGGCATGCCCCTTCTCTGTAGCTGCCTTTAACACTTTTTTCCTTTATTTCAACCTTGGAGAATATGATTATGTGTCTGGGGATGGTCTCTAATGTAGTATTTCATGGGGCTTCTCTGCATTTCCTGAATTTGAATGTTTGCTTCTCTAAAGAGGTTGGAGAAATTTTCATAGATGATATCCTGAAATATATTTTCCAGATGGCTTGCTTTCTGTCCTCCTCTTCTGGGGATGCCAATGAGAACTAAATTTGATCTCTTTAAATAATCTCATATTTCTTGGAGACTTTTATTCTTCTTTATTTTTTCTTTATTTTGTCTGACTGAATTATTTTGGAGAAACAATCTTCAAGCTCTGAGGATTCTTTCCTCAACTTGGCTGATTGCTCTCTAGTATTCTGAAAATTCTTGGAAAGTGAATTTGTTCAGCTCTATCAAAATAAGTGTTTTTCTTTTTTTTTTTTTTTTATTTTTTTTTTATTTAAAGCCAAAATGTCTTTCAGTATCATTTTATTGTATTCCTTACAATCCTGGGATTGGGTTTTGACTTTCTCCTGAACCTCTTTAATCTTTATTCTTATCCATATTCTGAATTCTATTCCTGTCATTTCATCTATTTTAGCCTGGTTAAGAACCGTTCCTGGGGCACTAGTGTGGTGGTTTGGAGGAAAAAACAACAAGAAGACGCTGGCTTTTTGGGTTGTTAGAGGTCTTGCACTGGTTCTTTCTCATCTTCGTGAGCTGGTGTTCCTTCAATCTTTGAAGTTACTGTCCTTTTATTTATTTATTTAATTTTTGCTTTATCTTCTTTGATGTCATTGGGAATTTGATTGTGGTATAAGGTGGGTTCAGTTAATTGACTTTGTTTTTGGAAGATTTTAGGTAGTCAAGGTTCAGTTCAGCACCACTGAGATGCATGCTCTAATTCTCGAGGGTTGGTTTTAGCCCCAGGCTTTGTTCTGTGGTCTCTTGAAGTTACAAATCTGCTGCGCTGGAGGGGCCAAGGTGTTGAATGGCTGGCCACAACACTCTGATGGGTGGTGCCAACCAAAGCACTTTGTTGGGTGGTAGCAGCAGAGTCCACGATGAATTACGCATGCCAGTAACAATGCAGCATGATAGGATGCATGCTCTTCAGCTGGGGTGGGGTGCTGGTGGGTGTAGTGGTGTTGGCCTCAATGTGGGTGTTCACAGCCACACCGATGGTGGTGTGAGGGAAGGGAGTTGAGGTTATGGCCTCTTGTCTCCTTGTGAACATTCACACTGGTAGCAGTGTTGGCACGGGACCAGGGTGCTGATGGGTGCAGGGCTGGCAGCTACCATGCACACATTCATGCCAGTGCAGTAGCAGTACTCATTTTCTTGAATTTCTAAATGATTACATTTTTTTTTTCTGTAATACTGTGCAAACATTGTTTTCAGAGGAGAAAGTTATATTTAAATATATTTCAGAGAAGAAAATTTAAAAATTCCCATCAATAACCATAGACTTATTGACAAGCTGAGAGGGGTGAGGTGAATACTATATACTTTCAATAAAACTTGGTTTAGGAAACTATAGCAAATTTTTACATTTCTCTTCATGACCACAGTATCTGTCTTCTAATTTTGTTCTTATTCCAAAATTTTTCTTTTTGAATGCATTCTCTGGAGTGCTGCTTAAGGTACTTTACTAAAATGTAAGTATTATTAAGTTATCTCTTCATTTAATTTCTCCCCAATTGTTTTCCATCACTATAGATTTGTAAACAATTCTTAGAATGTAATATATGCTCTTTGACCTTATAACCGTCTTCCATTCCATTCAACATTTCTTAATTCAAACACTTAAGAGTGATTAGCTAATGCATGTTAGAATTAGATACCACAGAGATTTATAAATGGATATGGCATGACTCGTGAATTAAGGAGGTTACATTCTGGATAAGAAAACAGATAAGTAAATAGATAACCACATAGCAGAGTTTACAAAATAACTCAAACTATAACCCAAATTCACAGATGAAATGAAATCTTTGAATTCAGTTTATTTTAACTCTAATTCTTCCCTAAATACATACCAACACATTACTAGGGAAATAAATATTAGAAACTAAATATCTCATGAGAGTAAACTATATGGGATAGCATAAACCTTCTCTGCAGATTAATGTTTATTCTCACTTAGAACACACAAAACACCCACAACTCTTAGCTTTGCTTCTCCTCCCTCATTCTTTTCTTTAAAATAAGGTTATTTGTTTCTTTATTTAGGATGAGGTCCATGCTTATGCAACCATCTGGAAGTAGAGGAAAAGACAACAGAGTTTTATAATAGCATTTGGAGATGTTATTTTCTGATATATATATTTGGGGAAAATTCACTTTCCCATAGGTACATCACTTTCCTTGCTGGAATTCCTAGTGAAGCAGTTACAGTATGCTCTTCTGGCATATTGACTATTTAAGCTAAATATACTTGAAAAATAGCAGGTGCAAGATCACTCTGATCTTTGTGCTATTTCTCAAAACAGAAAACAGAATTCCTGTATGAAAGCCATTCTTATATTAGAAGGAAAAACAACACCCTTATGTTCAAGCACAAGAAGTCAAGACCAAGAGAAGGCTGTACTGACCTTGCAAAACTAACTCTTATCTTTTAAGTCTTCTCATATAATTTGTCACAGCTTAACAAACGACTATTCTTTGTCCAATTTGTTATTTAAGTAACTGACTCTCATTGTTTCTTTGAGGTTTTCATGTCTTTAATAACTAAAATGCATATTGTGTTTTTCTCCTGTTAATCTATTAAGTCAATTTAATTCTTGAATCTAGCCAGGACCCTAAGAAGATAAAGTTGGAGTTTGGCTGCCTTTACACTGGTCACATTTGACAACTGATACCATTACAGCAAGTCCTCTGAATTACTCAGGCACAGGTGGTATATTCTGGATTACTTGCTCTCACCTGGAACCAAGCTATCTTTGGGCTTTTCATTATCTTTCCGAGGTCAAGTCTCTAGCAGATCAATCATTCCTGTCTTCAGTAATCCCAAGTTTTACTAACTCTAATTAATCTTTCTCCTCATCCCAATTTCTCTGGGCTTGGAAATGAGGCAGGAATAGTGTATTTCCCCTAGACTCTCTTCTATTACCTCAAAGCATGCTGAACTGTCATAAGTGACAAGGGTATCTTCTCTGTAACAGCAGTAAAATATGTGACTGGAGCCTATGCTATACTGAATTGGGATATCTTTACATTTTTAGAAAATCATCAGATAATAACGTGCTTTGCAAGGATTCTATGTTTATATGATTGTATTGTTTAATGTCAGCATCTACTGTTTCTGTAATTTTCCCTTAAGCAATAAAAGCTTTGAATTAGCTTGAATGAAGTATTTGTACTCAGAAAAGCAGACAAAAATTTACATTAATAATGCACAGCTTGTTATATAATACATTTCGGTCATTGCTAGTAACCCAGACTGGGGAAAATGAAAATCAAAGAATTCCTAGAGAAACTAAACCCTAAGATGAATTTTGTAGGCTCATTAGGAATTATTCAGTTAAAGAAAGGATGCTTCAAGCAAAAGTGAAACATATACAAAGTGTATTAGAGCTGAAAGAGCATAATGCATATGGAAGAATACAAGACTACATGACTGACATGTATCACCTGAAGAATGGATGGATAGCAATAAGACTAGAAAGGGAAAAAGGACAAGGTTAGGCTTTGTGTAGGGTGCAGTTTTTGAATATATAATGAAGGCTGTAACAAAAAGAAAAGTCCTCTAAGGGAAGATCAAATGTATTAAAATTACATCTGAAAACTGTATTTGAAGGAAAGAGAATGGATTGGGCAAGAGCAGAAACCTAGAGGCAAGAAAACAAAGGTACTTAGGTAAGTTTTACCTAAGAAATAATTCCCACAAGTATAAAAATATATATTTTTTTAACTATGTAAGCTAATAGTTTATTTTATAGTCAATGAGAACCATGAGATAAAATAAAATTGTTTGACCTGAAACTTAGAATGTAAAACATTGAAGTGATTCTTTTTGTGACAAAGATGATGAGAAAGGCTAAATGATATTTACTATATGTACGTGAGAAGCAGATACAAACATTAGTCAATTGGTGCTAACATATTTTTATATTAGATTAATATCTATTTTGTGTCTTGGTCATCCCCAAATACTGTCCTGTTCAGTCCTGACAAAACACAGTACGTTCTCTTTGATACAGTATAATCAATAAGAATTAGATGTGGATTAGAGGCAGAGTGAGAAAAACGAAGATGTTGATGGGTGAGAAAACAGAGAAAATATTTCAAAATTCAACAGTACCATTGCCTAATGGTGCTTACTGTTAAATTTGCCCCCAGACACAATGACATTGGAAAAGTGTGCCTCTGCACGTGCTATGCCTCTGTACATCCCTATAATAGATTATCGATGTTTTCTATCCTCTCGCACATATATTCTATTCCCAGTATTCTTGGAAAACACCTAGACTACATTTGTGAGTTTAAGGCTCCATTTTATTTTAACTCCTTTAAATGTTTTGTTTAATTACACTTAACTACTTCACTTCTGGGTTTTCCTGGGTTTATCACACTATATACTTGATTTCCATGGTACTATTTAATTTTTAAATTCCATAATAACTTGTGTTAACGTCAATGATAATTTCACATTTCAAAGCTCTATGTTACATTGTGTTATTTATTTGTGTTTATATTTTTCTTCTGGACTTTAAGACTCTGGATTGCGAAAACTAGGTTATTTTTATTTGAACCCCTAAGAGTGGGATACTTTCTATCACCTAATAGGTGCATGTTAAAATGTATTGAATGTGAATATATCATAACAAAATTCTAAAACAAAGGCATGTCAAAGCTAACATATATGAGTGTCTACCTAATTAGATTTTTTATATGTAACTCTTCCTTAAAACTTTTAAAATTCTGTGGAATACTAGTATTATATATTAGTATATATATTATTATATATATATATATTTTTTTTTTTTTTTTTTTACATAAAGGAACATTGAAGATAGTAGGCGTTCAGAAGCTAGCTGTGGAGTAAACCATACTCATTTTCAAAGCTATTTCTACAAACACACAAACTTACTTGAGGTAAGACTCATTTACCAAATCTTAATATCTCTCCAAAAAATAAGGTCCACCAAATGTTAACAAACTGCTATCATATGCAGGTATTGACAAACGTTTCACATGTGTCAATTTTATGTAGCTCCGTCAACAACATTAAAATGGGTTCTGTTACTTCACCATGTAGTAGGGGTTGAAAGAAAGTGGGATCTAGATGCAAAAAAAACTTTGTTTACATCACAAAGCAAGAAAGAAATGATAACTGGGTAAGTCAGCTCATGTTTGGACTCCAAACGTTTGGGACCTTAACTATTATGCAAATTAAATCATTCAGCATTATAAATGACTCTATATTGGCCAAAAAATATGTAGATAATAGTTACCAGGAATACAATGGCAAGGATCTGGCAATTCATGAGACATGACTTCCACAATGTGGTTGTATCAATTTCTCCATACTTCATTGAAGAGAGGTTTCCATTTCCTACAATACATAGTTAAGAAAAAAAATGTACAGTTTTATTTTTTTTCTGAATAATAGGGAATTAAAGACATTGGGAGATCATCAAAAATCTTGCTACATATATTACATATATTTACTTATTTGACAAACTTTTGTGAGTTAATTTTTGATTACTTCATATTATTCTCACCTTTAACCGGTTCTCACCTCAAGGGAAAGACAACATTAGAATCATGATGCTATTTATAACACTATTATTTAAATGTTAGTTATTAAATTCAATGTCCTCAACCATCTTAGTGGAACGCTTGGATACCATGTTTGATTATTCCTTCTTCTGGCTCCTGGCATTCAATAATAACCAAAAATAATTTTTTAATTGTGTAATACAATCTTGTCAGTAGGTCCAGGTATAACATGCACATGGACTGCCATGTGCATAGAATAGTCATTAGACTCCTCAAATATCATATGAAGTTGACTGGGAAGTCTTCTTCCTGTACCCTTTATTAGTTCTGTGTTTCTGTCTCTCCCTAAACATAAACTAGTTGATACTACACGCTTTTATACATTCTTGTTTTTTATCCTTGTATATACCTTTCCCATATCTCTTCCAGGAGAATACATTTTTTTTTGCTGAAGGAACAATTTAAAAGTTGTATTTAAGAATATGCCTCCTGGCCTAGACAAAATTAAGATTCATCCTCTTGAAACCCGTAGCTCTGCAACACTTAATACAGTCTGGAATCCTACTGCCTTTATAAATTTAATAATTCACAGATCTATGCTTAATCATTTAATGGAGTTTCTGGAACTGAAAATGACAATTTCTTGCCTAATTATAGTTAACTACACTTCATTTGTAATTAAAGGTATTGAACAGGAAACACCAAGTAAACACTCATTCTTTAAATTTTGTGTATTCTTATGGTCTCTAATATAATTTGTATACAGCGTCTACTTAATGCATTCTTAATTTTAATGGTTATTAATAAAATACCAATGATTGTAAGGATAGGGCCTTGTGGCTGATTAACTGACATAAAAACAATTTTGTTAGAGTTGAAAAACAAATTTCGGGAACCTGGAATTAGGTTAGATGAAGAGGTTTTATAGGTTCCTCTAACAAACAGATACTGATACTTCACCTTTTCAAACATTAGTTAAAAATTAGTAATATTAATTTACTCTTTATCCGTAAACTATTTTTTCTGTGACATAAAAAACTTTTTATGTGAAATGTTACATGAATAAAATTCTGAATTCATTTTTAAACAAGAGTAATGTTTCTCCAGTGATGAAATTGTCAAATTCTGTATTTCACACACTGTAAGACTTTCTATATTGCTTAAGAAAATGTCTTAATAAATATATAAACCATGCCCTAACTCTAAATTCTGAAATTTATTATACATCTAAAGGAGTGGCCAACTCTCTGACAATATTTTGTCTTCACTTTGAAATTTATGCAATGACTCAGTCAAAGATTCTTTATGTTCTAAAATTCTGATATAATAGAAAAAAGGAAAAGACAGAGTTCTCTAATGTAAGGCAACTTAAAATTCTGGGTGTGAGGGTATATATTAGTTACAGTTATGTCATTAATTCATTATGGCTATGATTTACCTCACTTTACCATTCCATAAGGACTTATGAGCAGATCTCCAGGAACTATTTTCTATTATTGTAATCATTAATTCACTATAACAGTATTTATTCAGCACTTAGCTGTGGCCACTGTATTGTTAGTGACTTGTTTCTTTTTCAATCCAACCTTAACGGTGACTCAACTATTTTTCTTTCTTTACAATCATATTGTTCAAGTTGGTTCATAGTCTTAAGAGTACTGTAGCAAATTCTCTCTGAAATTTTTATGCTTTGTTTTCTTCCACTATAGCCCCTCAGTGAGTACTACCATATTTACCTTCTCAAAGTACCACTTGATGTATGCATTCTATACCTCAATAATTTTCTTAACATCTCAATGTTTATCAATTCAAATTACAACTAATTAATACAATGTAATATTTGCTTACCATAATTTTTCTATTTTTTATATGTTTTAACTTCATTTTATATATGTAAGCCAGATTTCAGGCAGTGAAACACTTTTTCAAAAGAAAATTGTGCTGTGAACCTCAACTAAAGTATAGGAGATGTTCTAAGTAAACAAATGAGAGAAGAACTGCCTCTGGTCAAGACAAAATAAAGGGAACCTTACACTTCTACCTGAAACTCCTACAACATTGACAAAAATAAATGAGACAACAATGTTTAGACAGTGATTCTTAAGAGATGGGATACAAGTAAATTAAGCTCTATACTAGATTGAATAGTGTCCCTAAAACGTCATGACCACTTGGAATCTATGAATGTGACCCTATTTGGAAATGGGGTCTTTGCGGATGTAATAAAGTTAAGTTGAGGGCATACTGAGTAAGAGTGAGCCCTAATTCAATGAGTACTATCCTTATAAGATGAAAATTGGACACAGAGATAAACAGGGAAAGTATCATGTGATGAAGGACACAGAGATTGAAACTATGCCACTGTAAACATAGGAACACCAAGAATTGCCAATCACCACGAGAAGCTGGAAGAAGCAAGGGAATGTTTCTCCAGAGATTTAGAGAGAGCATAACACTGCCAACACCTTGATTTCAGACTTCTGGCCTCCAGAATTGTGAGACAATACATTTTTATTTTTTTCAACCATTCAATTCTGTGTTAATTTGTTATGGAAGCCCTAGGAAGTATTTCAAGCCTTACAACTGTCACAGTTTTACTGCCTAGGGAAAAATTTAAGACTTAAGCTTAAGGAGGGAGAACTCTGGTGGAACCTGATGATCTCCCTGAACTGTTAACTCATGACACATTCCATGAGACTCAAGGCCTCTGGAATACTGGAAAACAGAAAGCTTCACAGAAAGATAACTCCAATAACCTGCAGAAGGTTCTCTTTCATTATTTATCAGGGTACTGACCAGCACATTTGTATAAGGAAAGTACTCAACCTGGGATGAAGAACCATTCAAAAGAACCTAAGTGCAAATTCCTAGACCTCCCACATCACCAGAAGTAGTTCATGTTTTTACCTACCACAACAGAATATCTCATAATTTACAAGGTATTGAATAATTAGAAACTGCTCAGGAATAAAGCTATCAACTCTAAGATCTTTTTACCTTTGTAACAAAGCAAGCCTTGAATTCTCAAAAATCCCATCAGACATGCGTAGAAGTAGGAAAACAAAGCCCATAATGAAGATAAAAAAATAAATAAATAAACTGAAATTGATCTAGAAGTGATAGAGATGACAGAATTACTAGAAAAATATTTTAAGGAGGTATTAGGCTTCAGCTCTGATGTATATAAAATCTTAGAAGTCATCACTCCAATCCTTAGAATGTAAAAATTGAACAAACTGAAAATCAAGACTTTTCTTAGGCCCATCTGATACCTGGAGTCACAGTGAAAACCATGATGTCAAAATCTGTAGAAACAAAAGAATCTAGAGAATCATAACTAAGATGTGTGTAGCTAGAACAGAAGCTGCCGAAGCCAGAAACTGAGGAACAATTAAATGCTAATATTGAAGAACTACTGAAATCTGAGTATGGATTAGCATGGGAGTGAGAAATCCTTAGTGGGGCTCTCATGCTTTTTTGGATTTTGCTACCAGAAAAAAATTCCCCAAATTCATACGGCAAAGATTTGAACAACAACAACAACAACAGCAACAACAACAACAACAACAAAAAGCAGTTCTTTGTTCTGGCAGAGGTATGGAACGAGTAATCATGATGAAATACACTGAAAGTGTGTCCTATAGCAAGAGCCTACTCCCCCAAAAAGTAGACTTTCCTGGAATTTTAACCCATATGGAAGAATGGTGCATTTTCAATTTTCACTCCCTGGAGCCTTCCTGCCTCATCTGGGTAGGAGAAAAATGCTGAGAAACAAACACCTGTGGTAGTTACATCTCGGAGACACAGGTACACTAAAAGACCGAGATTTAATCATAAGATTATAAAATACTTTCTTTCACATGTACTTTAGCAATGAAGAAACAGGGCTCCAGTTCAATAATATCAGATTACAGCTTGAACTTTCAGAGGAATACTTGAGGAAATCCAGAATCAACAGGAGACATGAAAACCAGGGCACTAGAGAAAATGTGAAGCCACTGGAACCTACAGATATGCCAAAAATTAAACATAAAATTTCTTGCCAGATTAATGGGAAGCCTACCATGGAAAGACTGTTTACTTCAGTTTCTATGACCCAATACATCATTTTGACTTTCAACAACTAATTATGAGGTGTGGTAAAGGTAAAAAAAAACATGCCACATATCACACACACATACACACCCACAAACAAACACAGAAGCAAAAATACAAAAACAAAACTAGGATTAGAGGTCAATTTGCAAATGACACAAGTATAAAATAGAGAAATTAAAAGTGATATTTAAAATAACTGTGATTAATATATTAAGGGGTGTAATGGGAAATAAATAGACAATATGAGAGAGCAGATGGACAATTTAAGCAGAGGCAGAAACTCTAAGAAAGAATCAAGAGAAAATGTTAGAATTCAAAAATACTAAGACAAAAGAAGAACGCCTTTGATGGACTTAGTGGTAGACTTGACATGGCTTGTTGAAGATTCAGTGAGCTTGAAAAAAAGGCAATAGAAACTCCACAAACTAAAATATACAGAGAAAACATGAAAATGTAGAATAGAATATTCAAGAACTATGGGGTCATTTCAAAAGCCATACAAGAAATAAAATTTCAATGAAAAATAAAGAGAAAGAGAAAGAAGCAAAATAAATATTGAGATTAAAATGGCCCAAAACTTCCCGGAATCAGTGACAAACACCAAACCACATATCTGGTAATCTCAGAGAAGATCAAACAGGATAAATAGCAAAACAAAACCACATCTAAGGATATAACATTCAAAGTACTAAAAGCCAAAAAGAAAAAGGAAACATTTGAAATAGAGAAAAAAAAAATGAAACTAAATAAGCAAAACAAAACCAAAAAACAACATCCTACCTATAAAGGAATAAGGATTAGAATTACAGCAGACAGAAGTCTGCTTTAGCCGACTTGTATGTTAGGATGTTAACAACCATCCTAACATATAGCTAAGTAAAAGAAGCCAGTCTAAAGAGACTAAAGGTCATGTGATTACAGTTATTTTATATTCTGGAAAAAGAAAAACTATAGCAATGGTAAGAAGATCAGTGTGTGTCAAGCAGTTAGGGGTAAGGAGAGTGTTGACGTGGTGAAGCGCAGGACATTCTGCAGTGGTGAAGTTATTCTGTTAAACATTGTCATGGTAGCAACATGACATTATGTATTTACCAAGAGTCATACAATTTTACAGAACAATGAGTTAAAATTATGTATGCAAATTAAAGACAATTATTTAGGAACCCAGGTGTATCCCTGAATGAAATGCAAAATGTGACAAAACAGCTTAACTTTAGAACAAATGTAATAAGTCACCTCACCAAGGGAGGTGAGGGGAAGGTATTGACCTAGGTAATTGAAAATGGGTGGAGATTTAACAGTAATGACAAAAGACACAGTCAATAAACAACAAATATACTGCATTTGATAAAATTTCTTCCTCAGGAATTATGAGTTTAAAATTATGACACTATTATACACATATACTGGCATTAAACTATATATAATATAATTCTCATAGCTGAAAAAGGAGTTAGGAATTAAAAGGTTAGAATGATCTATGTGGTAATTGATTAGAAGTGAATCTATTATATGTATTCCTTTTATAGCTTACTATAAATACACATGGAAGCACCTATAAATATGTATATACACATGAGTTAATATACACAGATATGAATCTTTGCTCTATCACCCGAAAGGGCCTAGAAACGATGACACTTCAGTAGCAAGGACACACCTAACACCCATGGCTTCTTCTGCCATATTTTCTAATAAAATCTAAAATAAGAGAAATGATTTTCTTGGAGAATTGGCTGATTCTATACCTGAGGAAGGAATGTAATAATAAAAATAATTAATAATGAACCTGGAGCTTTTTCAGTGCCAGAAATTAAGGAAATTCGCAGATAAAAGCACCCACAAAATGGGATTGTAACAAAGGGAAAACAGCCAGCCGAAGGAGCTCAAAGTGGCCAAAGCTGGAATAATTTTAGGGTCAAAATTAGTAAATTATAAATCACTTGTCCATGTGTTTAATAAATATTTGTAAGTCCATAAAAATATGAAAGTGAATAAGTAAATAGTGGGAAAAGAGACTTGCGTCTTTGGAAAAGAAAAGTCAAAAACACACATCTCTTATGTAAAATAATCTCAAATATCTCTCCACTCTGTAAGTGTTGGCTGCACTCTAGTTCTCCAAAAAGTACATTATGGGAAAGGTGAATTAGAAAAAGTAACTGTAGAGTGGAGAAACCTAAAATATGCTTTATCAGCCATGGAATTAAGGTCAGCAATCATAAGTCATTTTTGTAATATGTATCCTTGATCTGATGTGATGATAACAGCTTTTATCTTTGTTGTCTGTTTCCTAAAACACATATATCCAGAGTAATTAGAAGAAAAACATTAGACAAACCCTAGGCAAAACCTCAAAACCCCAAACCGGCAAAATGATGAAATACAAGAAATATCTGGGAAATAGTCTCAGACAAGAAGATCCGAGGAAGACGTAACTACTAGGTGTAATGTGGTGTCCTGGTTGTAATTCTGGAAGATAAAAGAGGCATTTGTTAAAAACTAGGGAAACAAAAATAAACTATGAACTTCAATAGTGGTGTATCAATATTTGTTCATTATTTTTAACAAGTGTGCCATATAATGTAAATTGTTAATAACAGGAGACACTGGATGTACCTGTGGGTATATAAGAACTGTCTGCATGATCTTTGCAACTTTTACGTAAATTTAAAACTTTTACAAAAGAAACATGTTATTAACACCAAGTTGTTGTAATTGTGTTCTATGTATTCAGAAAAATTGAGCATGTCATATAAAGACATGGGAAATATTTTTAAAGCCCCAATTCAAATATATCAATAAAATCTTTGAAGTAGAAAATGCACTATATGGGACTGACAACTCTGTAGATACTGCAGAAGAAATCATTAGTGGACTTGTAGACATAGAGTAGACACTCTCTTAAATGAAAAAGAGGCAAATAACAAAAAAGAATTACCTGATTGGGATGTAATTATAGTATTTGAAGGATAAAGTAGAAGGAAAAATACATATTAAAAGACATGATGACCAAAACAATGCAAATTTGCTGAAAATTATAAACCAAAAAATTTGATAAATTCAATGAAAATGAAGTACAAGAATCACCAGGAAAACTATAACAAGACTTGCCAAAATCAGACTGTTTAAAACTTGTGATTAAAAATAAAATCATAGACCTGGTGTGGTGACTCATGCTTGTAATCCAACACTTTGGGAGCTGAGGTGGGAGGATCCCTTGAACCCAGGAGTCTGAGACCAGCCTGGGCAATGTGGTGAAACATTGTCTCTCCAAAAAATACAAAAATCAGCTGGCTGTGGTAGCCGGTGCCCCAGCTACTTGTGAGGCTGAGGCAGAAGAAACACTTGAGTCCAGGAGGTGGAGGTTGCAGTGAGCTGAGATGGCACCACTGCACTCTAGTCTGGATGACAGAGTGACACTCTGTCTCAAACAAAGACAAAAACAAAATCTGTGGGGTTGAAGCTAAGAAGTCTGTATTTTTTTAACAAATGCCTGAGATGATTCTAATAAACAAATATCTGAGAATGATTGTTCCATGTCATGATGACCTACTATAAACATTACTAATACATCTAATTTTATTGCTCCTCCAGAAATAGTTCCCGAGATGCCGCTGTGAATTGCTTAATTAGCTGTTCTGTATTAAAGCATTCAGTGATCAAAAAAGTATAGTTAATTTGGTTAATATATCTCCTCCTTGAACATTCATGATATATATTAGCAATAATGTAGGAAGATAACATTAAGTACTATAATTAAGGTTTTCTGCTCTATGTATTTTTCTTCTATCTCAGATCTTTATCCATTGAGTTAAAAGTCATTGCTGCTACTCAAAGTATTTGTCTTCCCTTGAAGGGAGAGTCAACAAAGAAATCAGTTTAGTTTCCAAACTAAATAAACTAGGAAACAAAGTTTCCTTGCTTTGAAGAGTGGATTCTTTTTCCCTCAGCATACACACAATGCTTAGAACACTGTCATTCATATATATACGTGTGTGTATATACGTGTTTATGCAAGTGCCAGTTTCCCATCTGAAGTTGACCAGCTGGTGGATAAGAGATGAGAGAAACTACTCATCCATTGGAATGACTAAAATTTTAAAGAAATACAACAAAAACACATGATGGAGAGGATGTGGATAAACTGGATCTCTCATAAACTGCTGGTGAAAATGTAAAATGCTACAGTCCTTCTGAAGAATCAATCATTTGGCATTTTCAAATAAAATTAAATACATATTATCTTGTGATCAAATAATCACACTCCTAGGCATTTATCCCAGAAAAGTGAAAGCCTATGTTCAGAAAAATGTTCGTAGTAGTTATTTGAAATAACAAAAAATAAAATGAAAACAAAAGTTGTCCTTCGACAGGTGAATGATTTAATAGCCTCTGGTATTTCCATGCCATGGAGAGCAAGTTATCAAGAAAAATAAGCAAAATATTGAAACTTTTCACTTGGATGGATTTCAAATACATTAGACTGAATTTTTTTTTAAAGCTAATCTTAAAGTGTTGTATAAAAATAATCTCAATTGTATGATAATTTAAAAATTGGCAATATTGAAAGATGGAAGCAGATTAGTGCTTTCCAACAGATAGGGATGGAGAAAAAGTGGTTATAAATATAAACAGCATGTAATTTATATTTATGGTTCTGGGACAGTTTTATGTCTTCATTATTTGTAGTGGTAGGTATATAAATCTACCATGTGGTAAAATTCCAGAGAACAATCCACACCCACATACATATAGAAACAAATAAATGCATGCAAAAACTGGATACATCTCATTAAATTCTGTAGTTTAGTTGGTAATATTGTCCCAATCAATATCCTGATTATGCTATTTTACTCTATTATCTAAACTGTTACCACTGGGGTAATGTGGATGAAGGATATACAGTTTGTTTTTGTATTGGCTTTATAGTGAGTCCATGAATATTTCAAAATAAAAAGTTTGAAAAAAGGAGGCAGACCAAGTTGGCCTGTGAACCATAGTTTGCTGAGTCATATATTTCTCAATTGTAGATTATAGAATTGATAAAAAATTAAATCAAACTTTTATTAATTAACTTTTTAAAAATGCTGTGACAAGAGATTAGAAAAAACAAAAAAAAAAACAACCTAATGTCATATGTGTCTTTGGAAAAAGGTGTTCCACTGTATCTTGAAAATTTGGAATGATATAAAGGCAAAGGATAACGAGGCCTTGGTATGCAAAATGTAGCTTAGAACGCTGTAATAAGTTGTAGAAGAGCGACGTTTGACTCAGTGTTTCCTGTACATGTGTCTTGGAGCAGCCCTTCTGATTTGCAGACATCAGGAAGCATCTTTTGATGCTTGAGAAAGCATCTAAAACTTTTCTTTTCCCCAAGACATTTGTTGGACATGAAACAAATAAACTTGAAGCCATAAGGCAGATCTTTATAGATACTAAGAAATTTAGAGGACTATATGAGTTATGGGAGCTAGGCTGTAACAGTAAACATATCCTTTCACGCACACACAAAAACCCAGTAGCTTAACATAAAAGCACATTATTTTTTTTTTCCCACACTACTTTCCTAGTGCAGGCTGACTTAGACTTCGCTCATTACTGTTCCTAGCAGTCTTGTTTTGAAGAGACAGGCTAAGACAGGCTCCATTTTGAAACATGAGTTCCACAATCATCTTGGCAAGTAGAAGAGAATTCTGTAAGATTATAAAAAGCAATTCAATAATTGACACATTTTTCTTCTGTTGCTGAAACAAGTCAAACACTGTAAAATATTGAAAATATTTAATCTGAGCCAAATACTATTGATCATGGCCCATGACAGCCCTCACGAAGTCCTGCAAACGTGTGCTTAAGGTAGTTGGGGTGCAACTTGGTTTTATGCATTTTGGGGAGACATGGACTTCAATAAAACACATTTCAGAAATACATTGGTTTGGTCCAGAAAGGTGGGGCAACTCGAAGTGGGGGTGGAGGTGGGGAGGCACAAATCTAATATAGGTAAATTTAAAATTTTTCTGGTTGACAGTTGGTTGAATTTATCTAAAGACCTGGGATCAATAGAAACGAATGCCTGGGTTAAGATAAAGGATTATGGAGACCCAAGTTCTTATTTGCAGGGGAAGCATTTAGGTACTAGGCTTCAGAGATAATAGGTTGTAAAATGTTTCTTATCAGACTTAAAGTCTGTGTTGACGTTAGTGCCAGAGAGGCATAGTGAGGCATGTTTGACCCCTATTTCCCTGCATGGCCTGAAACAGTCTCTCAGGTTAAATTTTAAAAGACCCCTGGCTGAGGAGGAAGTTCATTCAGATGGTTGGTGGTGGGGTTGGCAGGGGGGGGCAGGAGGGTGCTTCAAATTTTGTTTTTAGTTTACATTTTCATTCAATTTATTTTCTAGGATTCATTCCAACTTCCAAAGCTGCTCACAAAGGTACTAGTCATTTCAGTCTTTGATTAGCCTGGAAGGAGTGGGAAACTAATTATGAGAAAGAAGGTTGAATGGTTACCTAAAATGTATTAAGATGAAACATAATTTCATGGACAGCTGAAGAACACAAAGGATGAAAGGATGAAATGTACTGTTTTCCCTTCTCTGTTAACACTGTGTCAATAATTGAGCATCCCATTTCCACAATTCCACACACTTGGGGTGTGGGGTACGTTTGAACTAATCAAAATTAAATTTGCATAACTCAGCTTCTGACAAGTGAGTTTTTGTCTTTTACAGGAACATTATTTTTAGGAATTGTTTCGTAAAGAAACCTGGTAACTTTGTTTGTTAAATTGTCTTATTACTAAATGCCTATTGATATGTTTTAGGAATCTTATGTGTCACAGAATAGAGTTTGGTAAATTCTGCTTAAAGAGTAAAGAATATATTACCATCTCTTTTTCTATTATTCTATTGATTGAAAGACTCACTTTTCTTAAGATGTCCAGCCTCTCTAAATACCTCTACTGATTCAATGCTATGCCAATCAAAATCCAAGATAACTCAATATGGAGGTTAATCTTTTTTATTTTTCAACAAATGATGTTGAAATGACTCAATAACCTAAAAGAAACACACACACACACACACACACACACACACAACAAAGTAACAATAAAAAAAAAACCTCTTTGATCTTTTTCCCACACTACATACAATATCAGTTCAAAATGCGTAAAAGCCATAAGCATGAGTTAAACTATAAATGTATAAAAGTAACTGTGAAAGAATAAGATAAAAAATAACTCTAGAAGAAAACAAATTTTAAAAATTATCATGGCATTGAATAAGACAAAGATTTATTAGACAGGACAAAATTACTCCCAGAAGATGTAAGTAAAGCAAGAAAAGCAACAGTGAAATACAGGCAAGGCTTACTCGTTTTTATTTGTTATTAATTTTCATTCTCAGCTACTAGCAAGCACTAATTTACCTTCTGTCACTACAATTTTGCCACTTATAAGAATTTCCTATATAAAGACTCATACACAAATCTTTGTGTCTGCCCTTTTTCATTTAGCGTAATACTTGTTTTGTTGTTACATGCATTGATAGCATTTCTTTGTGTGCTTACACCGTGAGTTTTTAGTCAATTTACCCATTGATGGACATTTAGGTGGCCAGTTTCGAACTATATAAACAGAGGTACTGTCAATATTCATATAACGGTTTTGTGTGTGCATATGTGTGTATATATGTATACACACATATAAAAGGGGTAGTCAAAACTACATTGAAGATGCATATTATCAAGAAAAACATGCAACAAAATTAATTTATACTTTGTTATGACATGTCTGAAGAAGATCTAGTATGAAGCAGCATCCAGAAGGATAAGACAATTTGAAAAGAATCTGTATCAGAGCAACATGAATTCTGCTAAAGTTGAAGCGAGAAAAAACATCAAATTTACAGTGAAGTTTGGGTGGAAGAATGGTGAAATAGTTTATGCTTTACAAAAAGTTTGTAGGAACAATGCCTCAAAGAAAACAGCAGTGTATAAACGTATAACTCATTTTAAGAAGAGAAGAGACAATGTTAAAGATGAAGCCTACAGTAGCATACCATCCACCTCATTTTCAATAAAAAACTCATCTTGTATGTGCCCTAATTTAAAAGGACTGACAATTAAAAACACAAACAATAGCCAACATCACAGATATCTCAGTTGGCTCAGCTTACACAATTCTGACCGAAAATTGAAGTTGAGCGAACTTTTCACTCAATGGGTGTCAATGTTGTTGCACCCAGATAAGTTCCCCAATAGAGCAGACCTTTTCATGGACATTTTAAAGAAGTGGGATCAAGATTGTGGAGTATATCTTCAAAGAACTGAAACAGCAGAGGGCTTTACTAGTATGATCTTGAAGACAAAATACTATCAAAGCAATGGCTACCAACAGACAGAAGTAGTCCAGTCAAAGCAAAAGCAGAATCATCAAGATCAAAGGTCATGGCAACATTCTGTGGAATGCTCAAAGCATTTCCAGCTTGCTGACCTACCCTACAGATTTTGCACTTGTCGACCCCCAAAAACATGTGAGGGAGTTCCTTAAAATATATAATCTCTCTCTGAGTGTGTCTCTCTATCTCTGCCTGTTTTGGTTCTACAGTCTATTTCTCTGGAGAATACCCACTATTATAACACTGAAAAACCGAGTCATAAAATTATTAAAGCACCAACAATTCGCTTGTTTATAATAAAATGAATCATTTAAAATTCCAGTTAATGGAAAAGATATTCGCTGTCCTAATTAACAAAATTACATTTTAGAAAATCTAGTATTACAAATAAAGTTTCAAACAGAAGGCAATAATTAAAAGTACATCTGTTAGTAGGTTTATAAATAAGGTTTCGATATTTTGCTCTTTTCTCAATCACTATTCATTTTATTTATGACTTTGTTTTAATTATCTCCTATAAGTTGATGATTCTCAAATATATATGCTAAGTCAAACAACTCATGTAAGATCTATATCCTTGTTAAAAATTGCCTCCACAGAAGTTCCCTATAGGACTTCAAACAGCATTTTAAAACTAAATTTGTTGTTTTCTTACTTCATACCACGCTCTCCTTCCTCCTTCCAATTTTCCAATCATTATCCATACAGATACCCATGCTAAATCCTAATTTTTCAGACTCCCTCTCACCCCAAATTCAATCGATAACTGACATTTTATCAGTGCAACCCCTTTACTTTCTCCCCAATATATCCTTTCCACTAAATACTGTCAATACTCTAGACCAAGCCCTAATCATCTTTGACTATAAAAATTGTAGTATAGCTATCTCATAATCTCTAATGTAATCCTTTTCTCTCAACGTCTGTATTGCTGCTTCAGTTACCTTTCTAACCTATAATACTGATCCTATTGAGCTAGGAGGTAGTACTCTACTTCTGAGGTGGAGCTCAAATACCAGACCAAACTGAGGACTACCTAACATAGGTCAGGGGCAGAAGCAGCTTTCCATAAAACACACCCACCAGTGTGCCACGTCAGTTTACCATTGCCATGGCAGCACCTGGATGTTAGAGCCCCTTCCAGGGCAACAACCTGATTATCCAGAAGTTACCACACTCGTCCTAGAAATTGCTTTATAAATGGTCCCTTAATTTGCAAATAATTAGAAGTGGGGATAAATAGGACTGCAGAACTGTCTCTGAGATGTTACTCTGGGCACAGAGTACTCTGCCTGTGGGATATCTGCTCCACAAGAAGCAGTACCTGCTGCTACTGTACACTGCTGCTTCAATAAAAGTTGCTGTTTAACACCACTGGTTCACCCTTGAATTCTTTCCAGGGTGAAGCCAAGAACCCTCCTGGGTTAAGCCTCAATTTGGGGGCTTGCCTGTCCTGCATCACTACACTATTTGAAATACTTCAATATCTCTCCATAGTAGTATGTTCTACAGATATTAGCTCTGACAAGCCAAAGACCACCAAGAAGTGTATTCGCTTGACAGGAACACATTTTTGTTTTTTCTGTTTTGAACAGAATTTGAATATCCTTTGGTCTATCTACTTGACAGGGGCCAACACTCCTGTTTCCCTTATATTCCAGGATCTCATATTTGTCCAATTTGCTTGAATCCTGAACACATTGACTTTGCACAACTTATGCCTAATTTATAAGACCCTTCATGTTCTGACCTCTGTTTATTTTTCTAACTTAATGACACTAGCCCTTTTTCTCCTGATCACTGTCCTTTGGCCCTATTTTATAGGGACACTGAGGACCTTTAAGGCTCTGTAAATGCTGTTTTGTAATATTATGTGTCTTAGCACCTGCTGTCTTCTGCAACTGGAGTTGTCTCCCTCTCTTACACTTCATCTGCTTAGCGAAATTCCTCTCAATGTGCACTTCCTTTGATAGAAGTGTCAGTTCTCAAAAACATTCATTTGGTTTTTGTGCCTTCTAAAATATTCAAGGTGCAAAATATAATCATATAGTCTTTACTCATCGGGTTTAACTATTGTTATAAAAATAGGACACTCTATTTAAATGATTTGCCGTTATAGCTGATTTGGAATAAACCAGATGTTACTTAACAAATATACAAAATAATTGCTTTCTCTACTGAGACCACATTGACCTCTCTTTAGTCATTATCTATAATGTATCTATTGTCTAGACAAAACAAAACTCTGTCTCTATATGAATTTAAAATGTTTATTTTACATTATAATTATATTTTATAATATTCTCCCCTTTCCTCTCAGAATTTAATCCATTTCTTGCAAACATAATGTTAAAAAAGATATAGACATTTATATAGAAACAAATTTGAAATATAATATTATGACATTCAGCAATATAAAAATCTCCATTCAACAATATAGAGGGGAGCAGTGTCATGTTAACTCAAAACAAAACCAAACAAAAAACTTAGCAAATTATATTGTTGCATGAGGAAGACCCATTCATTAGAATATGTAGGGTAATGAAATTGAATATGGCCTAGGTTCGATTAGTTAACATGAAATTCAAATCCAATAACCAGTAACCTTCAAGTAATATAGGCCAACTCTGGTAATAATTAATTTACCTTGCAGAGAAACCATTTATATTCAAAGATTCAGCAACATCAAATAGGTGTTGGAGATGTGAAGGACACAATTGCAACAGTGGTTAAGGTACTTGAAAACAACAGCATTGATTCATTTTTTCCTTCTTCCCTATACTACTATTTTCTATTGGCATGGTATTTTAAAAAGAAAATAGGGACTAGAGTCAGACTAAACTGAATTCAAACATTGTGTCTATTTATTCATATGTGCCCTTAATTAAGTTACTTAGATCTCTAACTCTTTAGATGAGTTTTGTCATCTAAAATTAAGTAATAGAATACCTACTATTAAGAATGATCATGAATATTGGAAATATACATCACTTACCAAGCCAAAATTATCATTAAAAAGTGTTCTTAGATAAGCAACTGCACTGATCACCTGTATTTATTGAGTATCATCTGTGACCCAGCTTCTGTTTTAGGCATTTGAGATTTTCGTTGAAAGGCTATCACGACTTAGTCCACAGATGCATCTGCAATCTACAGAGGAAGACAAAACTGCAAAAAATCCAGGGAGACAGAAGTACAGACAAAGTGGTAAATAAATAGCATCCATAGGCATTGTTGACTTACTGAACTTGTTGTTTTTTAAGGAACAAAAATATTAAAATTTGATAAGAAATTTGGAAACTAGTCTGGAAGCAAAAATCAGAGTTTGGAAATTAAAAGCAATATGAGAAAATATTTTGTTTGTTTTTTTGGTAACATGGGAGAAAATGACAGGTCTGAATATGTTTACATTCTGAAAAGAAAGTGTTGGTGGAAAGGGAGAGGCTAAAGTATGTAGGGGATTTTTCTATAGTAACTTAAGACACAATAGAAATCTTCTCCTATCTCCAAAATGTATTCCCCACTGGCCTATTATTTTCTCCAAAATTCTATGTTTGAGTACTTTGTGCTAAGAAATTGTTTCCATTCCCAGTTCTGCTAAAATAAACCTGTGTTACTTGCGTTAGCTGGGGGATGTCTGCAGTTTTGTGCAAAGGATTCGAGGATTTAGGGTATTACCTAACTATAAATCAAAAGTCCTAAACATAAAAGGAAAAAAACAATTTTGTGTGTTTTTGTGTTGTTGAATTTTTTAAAGGCAAATATAATTTCTACATGGGAATATTATCAAAAATGAATGAGGTTACTGGTAAGACCAAGAGTATTATGAGCCAAAAGCATATAATAGGTCTAAAGTAAACCTCTTTCTGGATTACAAAACTGAGGTAAGATAGATGCTTACTAGTTTCAGAGATAGACACTCAGTTCATTCTGAGTTACAAAGAATAAAATGCTGAGCTCTAACGCAGAATTTCTAAATAATGGCAATGGGGAAATATTTCATAACATGAGGATAGCATACTTGTTATTAGACTTGCCTTTTTAACAAAAGAGCTAAGACTGCTCTTTTAGAATTAATACAGATGAGATGAAAAATGGTTACTGTTTCACAGAAAGTAATGTGCCAATCAATGATTCACTTTTCTAAGTACTGTATTTCCTATATATGCTTGCGCTTGCAATTACTAAATTAACCTCATAACAGGAAATCAGAAGAGCCCTTAAGTTTGTATTATATCCCAGTGTGGAGGGACATTAAACTGCCAGCTGTTCACTTTTAATAAAATAATATAACGTTTATGAAGTCCAACAGAGTCTTAGAAAGCTCTGTGTCATCGCAGTTTTTCTGTTTTGCCCTGCCCCCCATGATAGAAAAGAAACTCTTTTATCATATGATGAATTCTTGTAATATCCCAAAGTGACTTTAAAAATTTCAATAGCCTTTCCCTCTGAGAAATAACACCTCTTTCATTCTCTTGTTGCATATTTGTGCTTTACTTTAGTAAGTGAACACTGAAGAGGATATTTGAGAGCTCTAATATCTTCTCTTGTGTTCTTGTAATAGTAATGTTTTTAGCATCACTGTAGTTAAGAACTTGTCAGCACTTATAAACTCCTACTTTAGTGAAATTTCACTTGGCATATGAGCTTTCAGCCCAGGAGCAATTTTCATTTTAAGCTTTAAAATCATCTCTCAGGATATTTGTGATGATGTGGTTAAACTTAAAACAAAAGCTTACTATTCTCAGATGATTCCAAATCCCCTCCAAAATTGCTCTTTGCAGATTTCTTCTTCCATAAAAATCAATTAGTTGATAATAGTGAAAGAGAGTGGGAATATTTTAACAGTTGTAATGATGGATGTAATACAGTTTTACACATCAAAATTACATAATTTTAAAGTGTCCAAGACAAAAATGTTGACAAATAAGAATTGTGTACACTTTAGTATTTGACAAATGTCATTTGATAAACCAAGTTGTAGATGATATCTAAAATATGAAGGTGAAATGCTTTCAGTAGGAGCCTTAATGTTAACCTTAAATATCACATTTTGATGTTTCAAATGAATGCAAAATTTTACTGGTTTTATTTTTAATATCTAGCAAACTAAAGAATTTGAGATTGTTAGTGTATCTCTGTTTTTTGGTGTTTCCTCTTTGATTGCTTTCCTGGCTTTTCCTTTTCTACTACATTTTAGAGTTTCCCAGAGCACTTCCCTCAATCTGTGCCTCTCTTTAGGTCATCTCACCTCGTCACATGACTTTAAATGTCATATCTATTCTGATAAATCTCAAACTTTTATCTCTACATTGGAAATTTTCAGAGTTCACATAGTTACTTGGGATATTTTACAGGCCTCAAGAATTTAAACTGCATATATTTGAATCTTGATTCTTCCTCCTTCATCAACCCACAGTCTGTTTCTTTCGGTCTTAGCAACCCCGCTGCTCATGAAAACAAAAGTAGATATCATTCTTGAGTCCTTCTTTTCCCTGTCCCCCACACTGAATCCATCAGCCAGTACTTCCAGTTTCACCTCAAAACATACCTCAAATCTGTTTATCTCTATTTTCATTTGCTACTAAAATCTCTAATCAATTATCTCGCAATCTGTAAAGAAGAGTAAAAGGGACATTTTAAAATACAAATGCCATAATGACTTTGCCCTCAAAACCTCCCTATACACTACTAACAGCATTCAAATGCCTTAGCTTGATTGGCAAGGTTCTATGCTATCTGTACTATCCTAAATCTCAAGCTTTATTTTCCATCATGTTCTAGTCAACCTCAGGATGCTCTAGGCACATGAATCTTTTTTTGGACATCAGACAAAAGAGAAATTTAGAATTTTATTTTTTTATTCTCATCCTTTGTTAGGATTTTTCACTTGCTTGTTCATTTTAAGAAATTTCTTAAAGAGTAATAGAACAATGTATCAAAAGAAATCCAGGAAATTGAGCACCAAAATTTATAATGAGATATTGAGGGTAATGAATTTTAACTAACTGATTACATAGAAGTCTCTGAGCTTTTAGTGATAGTAAACAAATGAAAGATAGATAAAATTCTGACAAAGGAAAGTTCTTCTTTCAGAGGAATGTCAGCTACATCACCTAATATATACAGAAGAAATAGTAGAATTAGAAAATTACCATCCTGTAACCCCCACACAATGATTGGCTCAGGCGGGAATCCTCAATTGATGCCAAAATGATTGAAAGTTTTAGGTAAATAGGTAATTCCAATCATCTCAAATTATAATCTCACTATTTGCCTATTAATTGCAAAGGTGAATATTTGCTTTATTAAGAGGTCGCACAGTAACCAACTTACATAAATGTCTAAATATGGTATTGCCAATAGCCCCATAGCATGACAATATGAGTCTTTTGATGTGATTCACCATTCCTATGCAGTGTTGGCCAGAATAGTTCAACATTGATCAAATCATGAAGAAGCCATAAGAAAGCAAGCAAAAAGCAGGGTATATTCTAGGACAGTGAGCCAGAAACATTCAACATAAACAATATTATAAAGAACAAAGAAATGGATGAAGTACTTTAGATTGGGAAAGAATAAAAGATGTAACAGTCATATCCTGTATGTGAAACACATGGGATTCTAGGTCTTGCTTAAAATGAAAAATAATGTAAGCAGACAATGGAGTATTTTCCAGCACTAAAAAGAAATGTGCTATCAAGTCATGAAAAGACATGAAATAACCTTAAATGTGTATTGTTAAGTTGAAGAAGTCAATCTGAACAGGCTACATAGTATATGATTCCAATTATATGATATTCTGAAAAAGGCAAAACTATGGAGACTGTAAAAAGATCATAATTGCCAGGGGTTAGGAGGAAGGGAGAGATCAACTAGTGGAGCACAGAGGAGTTTTAGGGCACTGAAGCTATTCTGTATGATACAAAAACGGTGAGTACATTTCATTATACATTTGTCAAAATTCGTAGAATGTACAGTGCAAAGAATGAACTCTAATGTAAACTACAGATTTGTTAATTATATTGTCAATGTAGGTTCATCAATTGTCGGTTGTAACAAATGTACCATCCTGGCGTGTGCGTGTATGTGTGTGTCTGTGTGTTTAATTTATATATACGTGTGTGTGTGTGTGTGTGTGTGTGTGTGTGTGTGTGTGTGTGCGTAATATATACATGTTTAAAATATATATATAAATAAATATATATATATATATATATATATAATTTTCATCTGTTATCCAGGCTGGAATGCAGTGGCACGGTCATAGCTCACTGCAGCCTCAAACTTGTAAGCTCAAATAATTCTCCTGCCTCAATCTCCCAAGTAGCTGAGACTAAGTGCATGCTGTAAATATAAAACCACTCTAAAAATTAAAGTCTATTGAAATAATATAAGCAGACAGATGTCTCTAAGTATCTTTCTCTTTGTAAATTCATCTACCTGGAATTTTGCAGGGAGGGGTCCTACTGGATATTTGTGTGGGAGAAAGTAGATACATATATAAAGTTAATGAGATATGTGAAAACACCAGTTTTGAATTTGAAATGTAGAAATATGTATATATTAATTTTTTATTTTAAAAATACTTGTTTCTTATCTCTATCTATTGAAAAGACTCCATAGAAAAGAGCAATTCTAGCTCTATATTTTGAGTTCTATATACTATTTCCATCTAAAATGAGCCCATGCTCTTGGTTGAAATGGTTCATTCAAAGGATGGGTCAGTAAATACATAAGATGAACCTGGCATATTTGTTTGTCATAATAGAAAGGAGGAAAGCTATTATGACCACCAAGGTAATGTAATAAAAAAAAAAAAAATACTCAGGCACCAGTGTGAAAAGGCTGTCACTGGACAAAGTAGAGATTTGAACATTAACAAGAATAACTGGAATTAATTGAAACACAGAAATTATTTAAAAAAAAAAACTCCTTAGTTATGTTTAGATAATGCTGATAAACCAAGTCATTAGATGGAAAACGGGTAAATACATGAAAAGAAGCAAGCACTTATCCAGCCTTTTCTATACAGATTTTACCTCAACATAAGGGCACGTTTTTAATGGAATGATCCAGTTAACAGTTGAAGCCTGCGTGACAGAACTATACTTTACAAGCACTAATAAAATAATGGATCATCAATTCCTTATACTATCACTGAAAGAGGCTTTATGAGTCTCCTGGTGAAAATACACCTTGTACAAAATATTCCTAGGAAAATTTCAAACTTGAATCTAATCAGACCTAAATCTGACTACTAATACTCACAGAAATCAGAAAAAGAGGTATATAAAGGAAACTATGGACATATAATCAACAAACTAAAATCTTTTGATATATTATCTCATGAAATCACTCACATGAGTAAAACAAAGATAAGAAGGATAAATGAAGAACTTACAGGTTAAAGAGATTTAGAAATTTAAACTCAGTTAAATCTTTATTCCTATTTAGCTATTAATTTGGCCAAACCAATTATTATAAATACATTTGAGACAATAAGGGAAATATTAACATCGGCTGAATAGTTTTTAAAAAGTAAGAGTATTTACATTTAGAGATGAATATCAAAATATTCACATATATAAAGTTATTCAAAATAATTTAGAAGAGTCAGGCATGCTTGTAAGCTCATGCTTGTAATCTCAGCCCTTTGGGAGGTTGGGGGTGGAGGATCAATTGAGATCAGGAGTTCAAACCAGCCTGGGAAGCATAGTAAGACCTTGTGTCTACAAAAAATAAAAAAAATAAATTAGTTGGACATGGTAGTGTATGCTTGTAGTTCCAGCTACTGGGGAGCTGAGGTGGGAGAATCGTTTGAGCCAGGAGGTCAAGACTACAGTTAGCCTTGCCTTCCACTGCATTCCAGCCTGGGCGACAGAGTGAGACCCTGTCTCAAAAATAAATAAATGAAACAAAATAAAGTAATTCAGAAGAGCCAAGAGTGGTGGCTCACACCTGTAATCCCATCACTTTGTGAGGGTGAGGCGGGTAGATCATGAGGTCAGGAGTTCAAGATCAGCCTGGCTAACATGATGTAACCCCGTCTCTACTAAAAATAAAAAAATTAGCTGGGCATGGTGTCGCAAGTCTGTAATCCCAGCTACTCAGGAGGCTGAGGCAGAAGAATTTGCTTGAACCCGGGAGGTGGAGGTTGCAGTGAGCCGAGATGGCACCATTGCACTCCAGCCTGGGTGACAAGAGCAAGACTCCATCTCAAAAATAATAATAACAATAATAATAACACTGATAATTCAGAATAAAAGAAGAACGTAAGTGGACATATGAAAAGCAAGTAGATAATTGTTAAAGCTGGGCAATGGGGACATTATGTTGTTCTCTCTATTCTTGTATATTTTGTAATTTTTCTTAATAAATTACCTTGAATTGATATTACCTTGTAGAAGCTTAGTTGATGTGTGGTAATTAAAGTATATGGTTTTGACTTATTTAACAAACATTTCCAAATGGTTTATTTTAAGGTTAAATATTTAAACAGAGATTTTAGTAGATGAGAATATCAAGCAACGTAATGATCTATTAAATTACTTACATGTTACCTAACTTATTTGTCTGCCTATAATTATAGTCTTAAAAAGTTTAAATGTATGTTTTAGAAAAAATTCCTAGTATACAGAAAGTAAACACATCAAAATAAGTTAATACTTTAAGAAACAATGCATACTCTGGAAATTAACAAAATAATCCTTAAATAGGCAAAACTGATGCAAGTAATCAGTAGTAGAAGGTTGGGGTGTTCAAAGTGGACTTAAACTAATTTCCGTTGAGTTTTGAGCTTTACTCCAGAAGTAGAAAACAGTATTTTCTTTAATCCATGCAAGCTGAAAATAGCAAAGAGGAAAGCTTCCAAATGGAATAGAAAACCACTAGAAAATATCTTTTTGTTTATTTTTATTTATTTGTCTTTTTTATTATACTTTAAGTTCATGTGCAGAATGCGCAGTTTTATTACATGCATATACATGTGCCATGGTGGTTTGCTGCACCCATCAACTCGTTATTTACATTAGGTATTTCTCCTAATACTATCCCTCCCCCAGCCCCCTACTCCCCAACAGGCTCCGGTGTGTGATGCCCGCCCCCACTCCCAACCCCTGTTCATGTGTTCTCATTGTTCACCTCCCACTTATGAGTGAGAACACGTGGTGTTTGGCTATCTGTTCTTGTGTTAGTTTGCTGAGAATGACGGTTTCCAGCTTCATCCATCTCCCTGTAAAGGACATGAAGTCATCCTTTTTTATGGCTGCATAGTATTGCATGGTATATGTGCCACATTTCCTTTATCCAGTCTATCACTGATGGATGTTTGGATTGGTTCCAAGTCTTTGCTATTGTGAATGGTGTTGCAATAAACATATGTGTGCATGTGTCTTTATAGCAGCATGATTTATAATCCTTCAGGTATATACCCAGTAATGGGATTGCTAGTCAAATGGTATTTCTAGTTCTAGATCCTTGAGGAATCGCCACACTCTCTTCCACAATGGTTGAACTAATTTACACTCCCACCGACAGTGTAAAAGCATTCCTATTTCTCCACATCCTCTCCAGTATCTCCTGACTTTTTGATGATCGCCATTCTAACTGGTATGAGATGGTATCCCATTGTGGTTTTGATTTGCATTTCTCTAATGACCTGTGATGATGAACTTTTTTTCATATGTTTGTTGGCTACATAAATGTCTTCTTTAGAAAAGTGTCTGTTACAATGACCAAAACAGCGTGATATTGGTACTAAAACAAATATATAGACCAATGGAACAGAACAGAGGCCTCAGAAATAGCACCACACATCTAAAACCATCTGATTTTTGACAAACCTGACAAAAACAAGCAATTGGAAAAGGATTCCCTATTTAATAAATGGTGTTGGGAAATCTGGCTAGCCATAGGCAGAAGGTGAAACCGGATCCCTTCCTTATGCCTTATACAAAAATTAACTCAAGATGGATTAAAGACATAAATGTAAGTCCTAAAACCATAACAATACTAGAAGAAAACCTAAGCAGTACCATTCAGGACATAGGTATGGGCAAAGACTTCATCACTAAAACATCAAAAGCAATGGCAACAAAGCCAAAATTGACAAATGGGATCTAATTAAACAAAGAGCTTCTGCACAGCAAAGGAAACTATCTTCAGAGAGAACAGGCAGCCTACAGAATGGGAGAAAAATTTTGCAATCTGTCCATCAGACAAAGGGTTAATATCCAGAATCCACAAAGAACTTAAACAAATACGCAAGGAAAAAAACATCAAAAGTGAGTTTTGTTTATTTTTTACAAATAATCTTCCAAATAGTATTTGGCCTGCAAAGTTTCCCACATCCATCTCATTCCAGTACCAAACATGAAGAAATGATAAGCCATGCTTCCAATTATGCATATATTAAGACCTGACGGAGTACTGTAGCAAAAAATGCCAGCTATAAAATGGAAATGGAATGGAAATCCATTCGGAAAATTTACAGGAGATACCCATAGTTAGGTATATAATGGCAATTTTGAATTCAATATTTTGAAATCTATCTGATTACAAAATAAAAATTTTGTTACTTAACTACTGAGAAAAATATGATTATAGCCCAACAGAGACACCACTAATGACCACATTTTCTTGGTTTTCATATGGTCAGAACTAGAATAACTTACAGAAAAACGTCTAAGTCTTTTCTTTGCATTACAAGTGTCTAAACTCTATAGTGAATACCAATAACCTTGAAAAGAAGCAAGTGAGATACTCAGCTCAGAATGAATAAATGCAACATGCAGATATGCTAACATCGCAAGTTTCTGACAAAGCAGATGAAGCAATATGACAAAGAATCATTCAATGTAAATGTACTATAAAATATTGCAGTGAACATATGAATTATCAGTTTGAAAGTTCCTGCAGTCAACTATGAGTACATAGGAATCAAGGCTTGATTAGAGATTGGGCATCTAGAATTGGCTATAAGTGTTTGGAGAGACAATATCAGTTAGTGCTTAGGCATTGACTTTGACAATTAACTGACTTCAAGTTATAGCTTGGTCATTTTTGGAATTGCAATACCATGTAAGTCACTGTTTCTCACTGGTTTCATTTTTAATATGTGGATGAAATTATTGATCAGCTCATGTGGTTGATTTGAGGATTAAGTAAGATCATAGAGGCAAATTAATGAACTCATGCTTTGTTTGAAAAATGGGATCTAATTAAACTAAAGAGCTTTTGCACAGCAAAAGAAACTACCATCAGAGTGAACAGGCAACCTACAGAATGGGAGAAAATTTTTGCAACCTACTCATCTGACAAAGGGCTAATATCCAGAATCTACAAAGAACTC
>NW_016816945.1:2950297-2954844 GCF_001698545.2 Rhinopithecus bieti
AAAAAAAAAAAAAAAAAAAAAAAAAAAAAAAAAGAAAATATTAAATGGTACAGTGTTTGTGATGTACAATTTGTAACTAGTCTTATTCATCTGAATCGTTAACTCAATAATCCTCTATTAAGAATGGCTCTGAGAATAGAGAGAAATCAGAGCATTAAGTAGTGTTAAAAACAAAAACAATGAAAACCACAGCAAAGCTACAGCTAGGAAAGAACTGCTGAAGATTAAGTGATTGAGTTGTGCAAATTGTAGTTGCCACCAATTTAAGAATTTATGTATAATGTAGCTAAGTGATATTTGTTATGTACTGCTTCTTATAATTAAACATACATAAATTCCTGGTGAGTATGAATACAAACACTTTAGATATTTTCAGAATTACTTTGCAGGAGACCTAAGAAAGGAAATAAACTCATCATCAGTCAATTTTCAATTAAAAAAAATTATTATTTGGGGAAACTCAGTCTAACCTTGCACTGGTGTGTCTATTATACAACAGCTGTGCTTGGTTTAATCCATGGACATCATTAAATACATAAAACATATTGAGTTCCTGGCAGACAATAGTCACTGAATTGTTTAAAGACATGGTTAAACATATAAGCTGGGCTGAGAGCACAGAGAGCCTCGGGGGAAGCCAAAGAGTTTATGCTGTATTCAATAAGCACCAGATAGTACCCACAAGAGCATAGGACCAAAGCTTACTTTTGGAAAACATCAATGTGTTGCCATTTTGTCATGTGCTCAAAGAATGAGAGATTGAAGCAGCAATTTGTAGTTGGCAACTCTGATTTTATAGGTACGTTTTCATAGTTATTTGTTTATATTCACATATGTGAAAATAAATGCTTCTAATGGATACTTATTTACAATTATAAAGAAAATAATATTTTTACAAAATCTTCTGTAAGGTAAGACCGTTGGTTTTGAAATTCTATTTAAGGCCATTCTGAAAGTTTTGGTCATTATGGCTAAAGTGCTTCTGTCCATGTAATTCATTATAGTAATAAAAATAAACACAAAAGAATATATTTTCCTAAGTGTATTTACAATCTTTTTGTTAAAAAACATTTATTAAAATGGATTTTTCTTAAATAAAATTTTAAAGCTACAAATTGATGTTCTGTGTCATTAAATGAAGATCAACTATTATGGCTTCATAGCAATATCATATTTGAAATATAAAGTGTGTATAAATGAAAAGTTTTCTAGTATTATACAAATTGGTATATTTCCCTTTTTAAAAGTGTTACAAAATTGTTCTATTATATTAAGTACTTTGAAAATCACATTTGTGTTCTGATTTTAATAAAATGAGATTCAAAGTAAAAGAAAAGTACATATGAACATTGTTGTGTGATTTTTTGTATTAGTTGCTATATAATTTAAATGCCTTGGATTGGTAAATAGAATAGTCCTGCCTTTCTCTTAATCAAAACTATTATATTAATGTTTAATATGCTTAATATGCCAGTGGCTTTTTAAAGATAAAATCTCTATTATATGTATATGCAAATACTTAGTTATATTATTGTCCAAGACTCAAATAAACTATTGTTTTTTGTGAAAATAAGTAGTATAAATTGTTTTCCTTTCAATAAACTTTGACAACAAATGAAAGGTACCAGCATATGCTAAAGAACATCAAGAGCACAACCCTTTTACCAGCACAATGATTAAAACATGAAATTTAATCTTATTTTCAGTTAGTTTCAAGTTTGGAAAACTGATTTTTAAATACAATGGGAGAAATGCTTTACACACTGAATCATCATTATACAGTAGCCGTGTAATGCTTTCAAGAGAAAATAATAAAATATGCAAAAGGGAGAATGACAGTCACTCCTTAAAGTTTTCAGCTACAATACAGAATAAAGTCCTGTTATTTACCACAACATGAATTAACCTGGAGAACATTATGTTAGGTGAAATAAGCCAGGCATAGAAAGAGAAACACTGCATGACCTAACTTATGTGTGGAATCTAAAAAAGTTGGTTTCATAAAAGTAGAGAGTAGAATGGTGGTTAGCAGAGTCTGTGGAGGGTTGGAGAAAGGAGAGGACTGTCAGAGGTTAATCCGCTGGTAATAAGTTAGAAAGAAGAATACATTCTGGTGTTCTATTACACAGAAGCAAAGAGTAAGGTATCGTATATTTCAAAATAAGTAGGAGAGAAGATTTTGAATATTTTCACATAAAAATAAATTCTGGTATTCTATTACACAGAAGCAAAGAGCAAGGTATCGTATATTTCAAAATAACTAGGAGAAAAGATTTTGAACATTATCACCATAAAGAAATGGTAAGTGTTTAAAGTGAAGATATGGTAATTACCCCAATTTAATCACTATACTATGCATACATGCATCAAAGCATCACATTGTATTTCACAAAGATGTACAATTATTATGTGTCAATTATAAATGAATGTAAAAATTTAATAAATTAATGTTTTAAAAGTTCATTGCAGAGTATTAACTAGGAGTAGGTACTTGGAAAGTACTATCAGTAGTCACACTGGAGAAAAAGTGTGCAAAAGTAGTGCCAGAGCACTAAGTGCTGAGCATGTGTGTGGGCTCTGTACTTACACACAATAAAACATGCACATACAGTTTTTTTTCCTACTAAAATGATGGCAACATTATTTTACTTTTGAAATTATAATATTCAGGTTTACACATTATGTATGCTGAGCTTGTTTACATACCTATTCAAGAAATTTGACTATTTTGAATTAAACCTTTAACAATACACTATGCAATTATAGCACTGGTTTGAAACTGCTAACAGTCTGCTTACAATTATTTTAAAATTAGTTTGCTATGTTTTATCATTTTGGGAAAATATAATTATTTTCTATATCTTGTAAATATATTTTTATCACTTTTTTTCTTCTGGAAAGTCTAAGAAGATTCAACTTTTTGATTAGCATATTAATGTTGCAGTTGATAACTGTCTTATAAACAGCACTTACTTTTCTTTAATTAAAAAAACCCTGCCAAACACATAATAACCTGGAAGACCACAAGATTCCGGGTGCAAAATATTAAGTAATGACTTTTAACCTAATAAATTCAATTTAAAAGTTTTGAACATCTACGAAATCCAATAAATAGTTCTGCAGAAATCTCCACTAAAGTAAATGTTTAGGGTACTAACAGTTAGAAACCAGTGATTTAACTTAAGATCAATTTTACTTCAGAATATCAATGGAAGGCAGTTAAAAAAAAACACAATTTAATTTGTGATTAACCATGGATCACACTTTTTTTTCCTCTTTCTTGCAGTTCACCCTCTAGTCATTTCATTTTTCATTAGCACTTTCCACCAAGGATTGGGATTGGAAGAGACAGGAAATGAAATTCACATAATCAATTAAGCACCTGATTTTCACTCTTTTACAAGGTCAGGTGGAGAAGTGACTGACATTCTTGTTTCTGCTAAATAACTCCATGTAAACTACACTTCTTGGGTTTTTATGCTATTCTGTTTGCAAGGCATTATTTTTATTTTTTATTTTTTTACCGAAAATTTTGTGCAGTAAATGTACGCATTGTTGTAGATACTTAGTTTTAATTTGTGGGACAAAATCAGTTTAATGAACTTAAGAAATGTATATACTTATTTTAATATAATCAGTTTACCTCTAATCTGTTATGTCTCTTCACACATAAGCTGTTTATTTTAGTTCACACTTATCAATATGTTACTTCCCCATTTATTGTTAACTTGTTTATTTTTACACATCATATGTAACTTCTATGAATTCTTTCATTATTTTAATATATTTAATAATTTTAATATGAAAGTCACTGGGAGATTGTATCATTTATAATTCAAATCTCAAACCGTATACCCAAAAAACCTGCATGTGTGCCTTCTGAATCTAAAATAATTTATTATATTATATTTTATTTTAGATTCCCCCTTTCCATGATGTGTGTTTATTTTTTTCCTCAGATTGTAAAATGTATTTTGCTGTAGTGTATGTCGTACAAAGCAATTTGGGGTATGCTCACTGTACGACAGATACTGAATATTTGCACTTCTTTAATATATTTGGGATACGCCTCTAGTTGAGTGATGAGAATACCTTCTTTAAAGACATATTAAACATTGAGTTCTCAACATTGAGTTACTGAGGTATTTCAGAGACTTATACAAGATCAACTTATTTGAGAGTGTATCATATCAGACACACATTACCCTCATTTGAAGCTACCAAAATGTTTTGGTACATTCTGCCCTTGATCTACTTCTTTTTGATATAGCATACTCATTTTTCATTGCACTCCATGTTATAGAAATAACATTTATTTTAAAACACATATTTTAAATTTAAATATAACATTATAGAGACATAAACTAAACATTTTCTAATAAAAGGATTTATTTTTTATTAAAAAAATATGATAATGGGGCCGGACATGGTGACTCACACCTGTAATCCCAGCACTTTGGGAGGCTGAGGCAAGAGGTTCACTTCAGACCAGGAGTCTGAGACTATCCTGGACAACATAAGAAGACCTCATCTCTACTAAAAAGAAA
>NW_016816945.1:2955193-2969238 GCF_001698545.2 Rhinopithecus bieti
AAATATATATATATATATATATGCATATACATATTTTAAATTACCTGGCTATGGTGGTGTGTGCCTATATTCCCAGGTACTCCAGAGGCTGAGGCAGGAGGATCACTTGAGTCCAAGAGTTTGAGGCTGCAGTGAGGGATGATCACATCACTCTACTGCAGCTTGTCTCTAATAAACAAATAAATAAATAATCAATACAAACAAATAAAAAGAAAATGTGATAGTAAATTGATCAAGATGTAACATTATATATTGAACATTAAAAATTCAGAACAGTTTTTTAATTGTTGCCAAATAAGTGACTTTATATAGGAAATTATTTAGACATAATTATACTAACTACTCTTAATGATTACTGAAATTGTGATAACTACTCACACGTTATATAATTTTTGAAAATAATTCATGATTATCATTTAGTAATATAGGGAGCAAACAATATTAATTAAATTTTGAAGAACTTCAGTAACTGGGAGATTGTATCATTTATAATTCAAACCTCAAACCATATACCCAAAAATCCTGCATGCGTGCCTTCTGAATCTAAAATAAAATATAATATTATTTTTAAAAATATTTTTTTGACATGTCCCTTTAGGATGAAAGGTAAAATGGTATTAGCCAGTGTTATCAGTAGGAATAAAATTTATATAATGCTTATTTTGATTTACAAGTATTAGTACAGGTACAACAGCAAAAACAAAATTCTTAATTATCAAAGCTTATTAAAGTTCTGTGATGGAAATGAGTCAGAGAAGAAGATCTTGTTTAGCTTAACATATTAATAAATCATTTGGTTTATAAACATGAGCCCTAAGTCTAATACGGAGTAGATTTGACATTGAAAACTGAAAATGTCTTAAATAACAAGATGTGATGCTCCTTCTCAAAGCATGATATAGGTAATCTTGAAAAATAAAAGAGTATAGATTGCCAGAGATCCCAACACATAGCCCACGTGACAGGTCTAAGAAGTAGTGGGAGAAAACAACTTTTAAGACCATAATGTCAAATATTCTAATTTTAGGGAATTGTGTTACTGTAAAATAAAAATGTCTCTGTTACTTCGAGCTTTCAGTAGAACTGTGTTACCAATTGAATGTCTTGTGTAAGCAGAAATGTCTTTGAGAAAATCAAAGAAAAGGTGAGGAGTTACACGTATTTGGAATCTGCTTCTCTGCCTTTAACTATATGATTTAAATATGAACTCCTATCTGGACCACATTTAAACATGTGCCCATAGTAGAGAAATACAGTAACAACTGAGTGATAAGTAGAAGACCATGAATAAACTTAAAAGCACATGGGCATTAAAATTTTACAGAACAAGTGAGGAAAGTAAATCTCCCTGTAAATAGAGTTAATAGCTCATAGGTAGGTAGGTAGGTAGGTAGGTAGGTAGATAGATAGATAGATAGATAGATAGATAGATAGATAGATAGTTTTCATTGTTGTTGTTCCAAAAGGATTTTCTTGCAAATGTTTAGGCTGAAATGAGTATTTTTTGCATTAATAACACATTGGCCAGTTCAATTAAGAAATGTATAACACAAATTTGCTTTGAAGAACAAAGTAACATAGCAATAGAATATGTATATAAACATGTTTTAGAAAGAGCAACAAAGTAGACTTTATACACTAAGTTTGGTGAGGCATGTTTTTAATTTCTAGCTAAATATAATTTATAAAATAAAAAATTGTGTTTAAAATTCACTGAAGCTGTATTTATAAAACTACCAGGGGTGCTGCAGGCTTAGTTACTCGTTTTTGTCAATTCATTCTAGTTTCATTGCTTCCCTTTATTTACGTCCTCTACCTTTCACTGCCTTACCAGAGAGTGATTATGAAGTTTGGCTAAAGACATCTGGTTAGAGTGAACCTCAACAGAAAATGCCATAAACTGGTTCCTAAAGTAGAAACATCATGTAAGTAGCACCCCTTCCTGAATACTACGATAATGAAGTATGTTATAGTCGGAGCACATGAAATCTACACAATCTGGATACAGATTGTATTTATGTAGGAAATAGAGCACTGGTGTAGTTATTACTGGTTTCCGGATGATTGTAGTGTGACTATTCTATTGTTTTGTTGTCCAATATTGTGAAGTCTTCCCCATGCTACAATTTTACTGAAGTTGTGAATTGTGCATAACCATAAATGAATATTTTTAGAAATGGAAGTATCACAGGCATTTCAAGCACATTTCATGCTGAATGTAAGAATAATCAATTGGATACAAATGTAGATGGTCGAGAAATTATATTTGAGTATCCTGTGGTGCAGTTAAGTGAGCATTACTTTCTTATTACAAGGTTTCTTTTGGCTGGTTGAACTAAGGACCAAATTGTCCTTCTATCTGCTGTTCTTTTTGAGTTCAGGAAACTTTGGCATAGAATCTTTATTTTTGTAACTGAAGGAGAAAGGAGATTTTCTTCAACATGGTGAGTAGCTATGAATAGAAGACAGAGTTAAGATCACAGTATTGCTTCCATCCCGCCCACAGTCCCCACCACGTCAGAAATGGGTTTAAATCCTTATGGTTGCAAGAATGAGTATAGTAAGATGATGAAACATTTTAGGAAATACTTGGTATAGTCTGGACACAAGCATGAAGTATGACGAAGTGTGATCAGCACTGGAGCAGAACCCCTCTCCCCAAGTCTCAAGGGATTCAAAGGGCTGCTCAGATATAAGACAACTTACCACCTTTGGCAATGTCTGGCAAGTACTATTTGTTTGAATATCAACATTCATGACTGGTGACAATGAAAACAAAATTTTCCCAAGTCATTCTGATGTGAACAGGTAAGAAAGAGGAAAGAGTAATTGCCCTGTGAATGCAATTGAAAAAGCTCTTCTGGAACACATGTGAAGCACTATTTTATTGACAACGAAATAAAATAATTGAAAATTTGGAGAGGATCTGTAGTCCTGCTATTATAAAAGTAGACGCTATTTAAGCAGTAAACACCTGGCTTCTGCTCTTTAGGTAATATTGTTACTGGTACAAGCAGTATGTGTATGCTGATGGGGAAGAATGAGGATAATGAAGGAAGGAAACTATTTAGCTTAAGCTATACATTTTCTCTTATTTTGCCAAAAAACGTGGTTAATCTTTATGTCATAAAACTTGATTTTTTCAAGCTTCCGAGCAATTTGTTATTCTCTACCTTATCTTTAAAAGTTTAAAAGTAAAAAAATTGACTGAGAATGGGGTAGCACTGACAACACATTTTATTAATAATCTCTGCCTTGTTAATCGAGTGAGCTTATAGAAGCAACTTACTCATTACTCTCCTCATTTCACATTAATACAAATGAGAAAAATAAAAGGACGGGACAAAAGAAAACATCACATATATAAAGGTCAACTCCATGTTAAAACACACATATCATAAAAAATTACCTCTTAGCAATACTCATAGTTTCAAAACTTCAACATTTTTAAAGTTACTCTTTTCAATAGGCAGATTTTACTAAACTGATGAAGCTTATAACTTGGGATCAATTCCATTTTACTGTAACTTATTTTACTAGAGGGCAAGTTTAGGTTACTCCACTCTTATTATTCCTTTGGAAGATTACTCATCTTTCTACCTTCCTCCCATTGCTTCCTCCTAAATGTGGACCAAATGTAAATCTATGTCTTCTATATAACCTTAAACCCTAGGCAGAGTGATAGGATTCAGGATGGGCAGTTACAACTCTCAGTATTTCTAGGCAGGGTAATTTTTGGCCAGTTGGACTAGGATAAGCAGCATCCTTACTGGGATTCATAGATAAGCAGAATGGGGGGAAACATGAATTTCTTTAGAGTGCTGAAGCTAAAGGTCATTTGCCAGAAACCATATGCTCAGCAAGAAGGAGAAAGTCTATGTCTAATAGGACACAGAAGATTACATTAACAGAGAAAAGCATAGAGAACTGAAGCCACCTTCTCCCTAGTCCTAGTTCTCTCTGAGGCTAGATTCCATTCTGCAATGCTCAGAGCTTGGTCACACACACAAATATATTTGTCTTTTTGCTTAGGTTGGTACTAGTTGGATTACTGTCACATGCAAAGAGCACAGAATGGGTCATGGCTTTCCAGTGCTGCTTAACTGATAAAAGAAGAGATGTTGAAAAGAAAATACAATGTTGGGTACAAAATGTGCAGGCTCCTGCAAGAAAATAAAGCACATGTGAAAATAAAGTGGATAAACATAAAATTATGAATGTATAATTTGAAAACTACATGAACTCTGTATTTTAACTTTAAAATTACATATAGTTTATTTATTAAACTATCTGTATCATTAATAAAGATGTTCTTACTACTTCATTCTGCCCACTTTATTTGCCCTATAGTTTTATTATTATAGCTAGTATTTTTGTCTTTATTCTTTTGTGCAATGGGCAATCTTATAGAGCATATAACAAAATAATTTATACTTGATATTTATGTAAGAATTGAAATGAAGGAGTTTTGTAAAGCTGAGATAAAATAGTCAATGTAGACATATTTATTTGGAAGTAAAATAAAATAACAAAATGAGCAGTTTTGAAAATTTAATACTATGAAACAGAAAGATCAAAAGAGGGCACTACTTCTCATTGATTTTTTTACTGCTTATGAAAACATTCAAAATCACATTGGCAAGCTTTGTTGATTTCTTGTAAAAGTTTGTTGATTTTCTCTAAAGTCTAGTTCTATGTATTTAAATTTCTGTTGTGGTTATGTAATTAAACTTTTGCCAATCTATCTCAAAATGTTCTGATTTAATGCTAGTTTTCTGGATGGATCAATGGTTAAAACAAATTTTGCTCAGAACTTTGAAATTGTCACCTAGTTTTTCCTAGTAAACTGTGTTAAAACAAGGTCTCAATCCACTCTCGCATTGATTTCATAGAGCTTTTACTTTAATTTGTATTTCTTCTTTTTTTATGTTCTGTATTTTTAATTTTTTTTGTTCCTCACTCTATGAATGTATATTCCAGATTGACAACTTTATAACCTGTACTTAATTTTTTACTAACCCCTTCAAATAATTTAATTTTTTCAAGGAATAATCTTATAATCAACAGGTTCTGAATTTATATATACAATATTCTATCAAACTTATTAGTACATAAAGAACAGTGTTGAAATATTTTAAAGTCGTTTTCTGTTATCTGAATTATGCTATTTATATTTAATCAATTGCTTTATTTTGGTTCTTTTTAAATTTATTACTTATTCTCAAATGTCTTGCAAGCATTATTGACTCTAATCACATACATGAATAAATTACTTTTTTACACTGGTGATACAGTGGTGAGCTTGGCTGTCTTCCACAAATTAATGATTTTTTAAAATTTCTTTTTATTTCAAACTTTTATTTTAAGTTCAGGAGTACATGTGCAGGATGTTTGTTACATTTGTTACATAGGTAGACTTTTGCCATGATGGTTTGCTGCACAGATAATCCCATCACCCAAGTATTAAACCCAGAATACATTAGCTGTTCTTCCTGACTCTCTCTCTCCTCACACTCCCAACCCTCTGGCAAACCCCAGTGTGTGTTGTTTCCCCAGTGTGTATGTGTTCTCATCATTCAACTCTCACCTATAAGCGAGAACATGCAGTTTTTGGTTTTTTGTTTCTGCATTAGTTTGCTAAGGATAATGGCCTGCAGCTCCATCCATGTTCCCACAAAGGACATGATCTCATTCCTTTTCATGGCTGCATAGTATTCCATAGTGTATATGTACCACGTTTTCTTTCTCTATCATCGATGGGTGTTTGGGTTGATTCCATGTTTTTGCCATTTTGAGTAGTGCTGTAATGAACATATGTGTGTATGTATCTTTATATTAGAACAATTTGTATTCCTTTGAGTATATACCCAGTAATAGGACTGCTAGGCCAAATGACTTCTTTTGTTGTTCAGAAACTCTTTAGTTTAATTAGATCCCATTTATCAATTTTTGCTTTTGTTTCAATTGCTTTTGGCATAATTGCTTTTGGTGTCCTCATCATAAAATCTTTGCCCATGCCTATGTCCTGAATGGTACTGGCTAGATTTTCTTCTAGAGTTTTTTTTTTTTTTTTTTTTTTTTTTTTTTATTATTATAATTATAAGTTCTAGGGTACATGTGGCATAATGTGCAGGTTGTTACATATGTATACTTAGTGGCCATGTTGGTGTGCTGACCCATCAACATCGTTAGCACCCATTCAATTCATCATTTATTCATTTATAATTCCCCAATGCATCCCTCGCCCCTCCCCCCTCCCCATGATAGGCCCCAGTGTGTGATGTTCCCCTTCCGAGTCCAGTGATCTCATTGTTCAGTTCCCACCCTATTGAGTGAAACATGCGGATGTTTGTTTTCTCTTCTTGTGATAGTTTGCTAAGAATGATGGTTTCAGCTGCGCATCCATAGTCCCTATAAAGGACCAAACTCATCCTTGTATTTTATGGGTTGCATTAGTATTCCTTGGTGTATATGTGCCACATTTTTTAATCCAGTCTGTCACATAATGGACATTTTGGGTTGATTCGGTCTTTGCTTTGGTGAATAGTGCCGCAATAAACCATACGTGTGCATGTGTCTTTGGTAGTAGAATACATTTATAATCCTTTGGGTATATACCCAGTAAGTGGATGGCTAAGGTCATTATGGTACATCTAGTTCAGATCTGAGGAATTGCCATACTGTTTCCCATAATGTTGAACTAGTTACAATCCCACCAACAGTGTAAAGTGTTCCTTTTCTCCACATCCTCTCCAGCCACTTTGTTTTCCTGACTTCCTTAAGACTTGCCATTCTAACTGGTGTGAGATGGTATCTCAATTGTGGTTTGATTTGCATTTTCTCTGATGGCGAGTGATGATGAGCATTTTTTCATGTGTCCCTGGTTGGCTGGTATGAATGTCTTCTTTGAGAAATGTTGTTCCATATCTTTTTCTTTGCCCACATTTTTTGATCGGGGTTGTTTTGTTTTTATTCTTGTATATTTGTTTGAGTTCTTTGTAGATTCTGGATATTAAGCCCTTTGTCAGATGAAGTAGGTTGGCAAAAATTTTCTCCCATTCTGTAGGTTGCGCCTGTTCACTCTGAAATGGTAGTTTCCTTTTGCTGTGCAGAAGCTCTTTAGTTTAATGAGATCCCATGGTGTCAATTTGGCTTTTGCTGCCGTTGCTTTTGTGTTTTAGACATTGAAGTCCTTGCCCATGCCTATGTCCTGAATGGTACTATAGATTTTCTTTCTAGGGGTTTTTATGGTATTAGGTCTAACCATTTAGTCTCTAATGCACCTTCCTAGAGTTTTTTATGTTTTTTGAGTTTTACTTTATTCTTTAATTCATCCTTGAGTTGTTTTTTGTATAATGAATGTAGGAAGGGGTGTATTTTCAATTTTGGCATATGGCTAACCAATTTTCCTGGCCATTTATTAACAGGAGGGAATCCTTTATGTGTGTTTTTGTCAAGTTTATTGAAGATTGATGCTTGAGGTGTGCAGTCTTATGTCTAGACTCTCTAAATTCTGTCATCAGTCAATGTGTTTGTTCCTTGTATCAGTACATGCTGTTTTGGATTACTGTAGCCCTGTACTATGAGTTTGAAATCAGGTAGTTTAGATGCCATCCTGCTTTGTTATTTTTTGCTTAGTATTGCTTGGCTATTCAGGGCTCCTAGTTTTGAGTTCCATATGAATTTTAAAATAGTTTTTTTTTTTTTTTTTTTTTTTTTTTAAATTTTATTTTTTTTCTAATTCTGTAGAAGTATGTCAGTGGTAGTGTAATGAATAGCATTGAACCTATAAACTGCCTTGGGAAGTATGGCCATTTTTGAAATATTGATTCTTCCTATCCATGAGCCTGGAATGTTTTTTCATCTGTTTGTGTCATCTCTGATTTCTCTGAGCAGTGGTTTTTAGTTCTCCTTGAAGAGGTCCTTCACTTCCCTTGTTAGCTGTATTCCTGGGTATTTTATTCTTTCTGCGGCAGTTGTGAATGGGAGTTCATTCGTGGTTTGGCTCTTGGTTTGTCTGTTGTTGGCATATAGAAATGTTAGTGATTTTTGCACATTGATTTTTGTATCATGAGACTTTACTGAAATTGCTTATCAGCATAAAAAGCTTTTGGGCTGAGGAGAGGGGGGTTTTCTAGATATAGAATTCTGTTATCTGGAAAAAAAGATAGTTTGACTTATTTTCTTCCTATTTAAATACCTTTATTTCTTTTTCTTGTCTGATTGCCCTGGCCAGAACTTCCAATACCATGCTGAATAGGTGTGGTGAAAGAGGCAACCTTGTCTTTGCTGGTTTTCAAGGGAAATGCTTCCAGTTTTTGTCCATTCGGCATGATATTGGCTGTGGGTTAATAAACAATTATATAGAGAGAAATCTAATATGTTACAACTTTGATATGTTTTGTTCCAATAATAAACTTGTCTCCTAAATTAATACTAATTTTCAGCTTTTTTGCCTAAAGTAAATGGCGTTTTCTTAATTCTGTGTTTTTTTTTCTATCCTCCATATTTTCTGACTTTTTTTCTTCCAGCTCTCTTTAATCATATCCAATTAGTTTCCTATTTTCTAGGAACTCTTCAAAATTTCTAGTCTACTGATAGTGAATTTTCAATGCCAATGTTGTTTTAGAATTTTTCTTTTAAAATATTTTATTAATTATTTATTTTATAGATTATTGATTTTGTTTTGCTCTTAGAAATTGCTAATGTTGGCCAAGAGGAAATAATTATAATCACATATGACTAAAAACAAACACACACACAAACAAACAAACAAACAATAAATAAATAAACCTCTGGAGAGATTTACCATTTTTAACTAAAGAATTTATTATTATTATTTTTTTTTGAGATGGAGTCTCACTGTTGTCACCTGGGCTGGAGTACAATGGCACGATTCCAGCTGACTGTAACCTCTGCCTCCTGGGTTCCAGCAATTCTCCTGCCTCAACCTCCTGAGTAGTTGAGATTACAGGTGTCTGCCACCACTCCCAGCTAATTTTTGTATTGTTAGTAGAGACGAGGTTTGACTATGTTAGCCAGGCTTGACTCAAACTCCTGACCTCAGGTGATACACCTCCCTCGTCCTCCCAAAGTGCTTGGATTACAGATGTGAACCACCGCGCCCAGCCGACTAAAGGATTATTATAGGTTCAACAAAGATAGCTGCTTGTTCCTCTTTATTTTAGATGATCTGTGAGTGTTTTCTTAATTTTCTTTTTGTTTGTCTGCCATTTGTTTTATAGCCACTGAGTCATCTGTTGAATGCCACCTGGAAGGTAACTACACTACTGCCTTAGCAACAGATGCCTTAATGCCAAGGTAAGATGCAAATATTTACTTGCATTGAAGACTCCAATTATATCCTTGTTTTAATCTGATTTATGGATTCTAACAAACTTGAAGATTTCTATGTTAAATATTGTTCAGTACTTAGCAATACACCAACCTTTGTAAGCTCTCCCTTGATACACAAATGATGGAAAGCTAAAAATTATATTTACAGATGAGTAAACTGAAGGCATAAAAGAAAACTATCCCACTGATGGCCACACAACTAGTGAACAGAGCCAGGACTGAGTACCAACCCCAAGAGTCCCGTGGCACCTGAGTGACTAAGCACTGTGCCATAGTCTTGGCGAGGTGGCCACTGAACAGTGATGAAAGGTAATGGGCCCTAGCAGCTAAACAATGACAGTCCCAAGCAACTGGTGACCAAATTTGCTGTAGAAAGTTTGTCAACTAGATTGTCAATAGAGTTTTAGTTCTCATTTCTCCAAGGATAGGCACTTGCTCATGATCAGGAGGTCATAACAGAAAAACTTAGGATACTCCTGCTGTGTTAGCAGATGCTGACTGAGGGCAAATATAAGGTTAACAGAAGTTTCTGGACAAGCTTACAAATATATGCTTCAATGTTACTGGCAACTGAGAGAAACACGATTGGCTTCCTTCAATGTTAGCAAAGCCAGCAATAGTTCTCCCTAACTTCTCTTCCCAAGACGTTTCAACTGTTTTGTAAACATATATTTTATTTGCTAAGTATTTTCCTGGAAAATATCTAGAGGAGTTTCTGTTTTCAGAATGGCTGCCTGAAATGACCTCTTAAACGTATCTTGAACTATGTATTGGTTAATCCAAACACAACGATGAATGACCTCACAATAACTGTAAAATAAGAATTAAACAGATATTGTTTGGACTCCTGGATGGAAAGGAAAAAGAAAACAATAAAACCAGATTTGGTTTCTACAAATTGCAACATTCTGTTGCTCATAAATGAACATAGAGCAATTATTTTCCCTGTGCAGAAAATAAATGGATCTTTACTAATAACTGTCTTATAATTATCTAAATCAGAAGGCAACTCTGGTTGTCGTTCAAAATGGGAAAAATATCGATTCAGCCCTAATATGTGGCATGAGCCTGTTCACCAGAATTTGCTTTAATTCCCTCCTACACCAATTGTAAGGACTGCTAAAAGTTTAAGTGTTACCTTGCAGGACTAAAAATACAACTTAACATTGTTGTCTAAGGATTACATTAACTTTTACTCTCTGCCAAGAGATGCTTTGAGTGTACTCCTCAAACCCACTTACGAAGTATGTCATGAGTTTTAAGTAAGGATGAGAATAAAAGAAGGTTCAGCACCAAGTCCAGACTGCGGTTAAAGTTGTTCTTCTACTTGGAAATTAACACCCAACATATCCAATGAAACACAAAGTTACTGTGGCAAATACAGACAATGTATTGAGCCTATGGAAATCAGTAGGAGAATACTAGCATAGGCCTCTAGGGTTTGGAAGCAAGTTCATATCCTCTTTAGAAGATAACTATTCTTTCGAGACACAGCTTTCAGCTTTTAGTCAACACTCAGAGAGGCTGATAGTATATTCAATGATATTCAAAATTTCTGTGAACAATGTAACTGCTGTATGAAGCCCCTGAAGGTCCCCTATAAGGTGTAACAACACAGGCTTCTAGGCTTTGAGGCTAAATGCCTTTCTTTTGCTGATAAACATTGCCTTTTTGAGAAATATCCCTGGGCTTCTATTCAAGCTTGGTTGCCACTGTAACAATAGGAAATTAGATATTCATTTACACTAAGATGTTTATCATAAATTGCCTGTATCTTTTCCACAAACTATAAGCTTGTACTTAGGGAGAAGCAAACAGTCATCTAGTGAAAATGGGAGATAAAAGATCAGTTTGGAAGATGCATGAATGCTTCAAGAGCTGGTGTCTCATATTACATCAATACTAATCCCTGCGACATTGTCTGGCTTATGTCCCGTTGACTGAGGATGAAAATGAATGTTTCTGGTTTATAGACAATCTACATCAAATGCCAGTTATGAATAAAATTGAATACAGCAGACATACATCCTAATCCAGAAGTGGCTCTGAAGGACAGTAGGGAAGACAGATAAGTCTTTCTAGTAGAAATTCAAATAGTGCATCTGGTTTCCACTTAGTTTGAACTGAGAAATTGCTGTAAATAGAGAATGACATTGATTCATGGGCAGTTTCATTTGTATACTAACCAAAGATCATCTTCTACAGAAGGGTCTTTCACTAATCAAGTGGACCAAATGACATATACTGTGCATACAATTCAGTTCGTCTCTTTTTTTTTTTTTTTTTTTTTTTAGATATAGGGTCTTGCTCTATCATCTATGCTGGAGTGCAGTGGTGCAATCATTGCTCACTGTAGCCTTGACCTCCCATGCTCAAGTGATCCTCCTACCTAAGTCTCTCAAGTGTCTGGGGACACAGGCACATATCACCATGTCTGGCTGTTTTGTTTGTTTGTTTGTTTGTTTTTTAATTATTATTATTCATAGAGACAGGATGTCTCTATGTTGCCCAGGTTAGTCTTGAACTCCTGGGTTCAAGTGATCCACTCACCATGGCCTTCCAAAGCATTGGGATTATGAGATTACAGACATGAGCCACCACACTGGCCTCAGTCTCTTTTTAAAGCCATCTTGTGCCTCCGCAACACATCTATGTAAAAACTATTCATGACAATAGTGACGTAAGTACAGAATTTACCCTCCCCAAACTTATGTGGTTATTGCCGTATCAGGTATCTAATCTGTCAATAGTAGAGAAAAACAACTTTTTCTATGTGAACCATTTCTTGGTGGTAGACTGTATGCATTAGAACAATTATATCATGTAAGATACAGTTATTTATTCTCACAGAAACAGAAATATATTGTGGATATGGACTTCCTTTCCTGCCCATACACTTTGAAGCCTATTATCCATGAACTTATTAACTGCCTAATTTGCCATCATGGTATTGTACACACAATTGATTCTGATAAAGAAACAGATTTTACAGCATATATAGTAAAGCAATGGGCTCTGGTCCATAGAATTCATAGGTCTCACTGCATGCCCCATTAGCCATGAGTAACTGGTCTGCTGGAATAATCACGTGTCTTTTGAAGACTCAAAAAATGCCTGCCAGTTGAGAGAAAAGATCCTTGAAGCATGGTGTTTTATCATGTTCTAGAGGTCAATGGCTTGGCCCTCTGAAGGTCTGCTTAAAAATAAATATGGAAAAGGCTGATTAGTTGGAGAAAAGCCATGCAAATTTACTTAACCTGTATACATGTGAATTTTCAGAATAAAGACCTAAAGAGACAGGGAAAATTGTCTATTTTTATAATGAGGTTCAGTAAAGTATGGCCAACCATGTAGAAATATGACTGGACAGGGCCGGGCACAGTGGCTCACGCCTGTAATCCCAGCAATTTGGAAGGCCAAGGAGGGCAGATCATGAGGTCAGGAGATCAAGACCATCCTGGCTAACACGGTGAAACCCTGTCTCCACTAAAAATACAGAAAATCAGCCAGGCATGGTGGCAGGTGCCTGTAGTCCCAGCTACTCAGGAGACTGAGGCAGGAGAATAGCATGAACCTGGGAAGTGGAGCTTGCAGTGAGCCGAGATCGCACCACTGGTCTCCAGCCTGTGGAGTCTGAGTCAGGCTCTGTCTAATAAATAAATAAATAAATAAATAAATAAATAAATAAATATTAAAAAAATATGACTGGACAGAAAGTGTACTATCTAATGCTAATAGATTGAGTGGGGAAAACCCAGCAAGTTCTATCTGTTTAGATTCTTCTTGGCCTCACTGAGGTGTGGAGCAGAACCCTCTCTGGAATGGGGTTCTGGAATGAGGTTCTGGGTATGGGCAGGACTGTCTCTGTAATACGAGTCTTATAACTTACAGTCAAGTAAGATAGGTCAGATGATTTCTTTATGGTCAGCTTTTACACGAAAAAGGTGGCAGGAAAGTGAGAGTAATATTTTTAGGTTTCATGGTTAGTTTGGGGTAAAAGGAGTTCTTGTTTCTATGACCCACTTTAGGGAAAAGGCGTTCTAGTTTCTCTGGCTAGCCTTTAGAGGAGAAAGAGACAGAGACAGGAGGGCGGGAGAAAGTTGAAGAAAAACTTTTGCTTCTGAGGTCTTCATTTTAGGCTATTATTTTCTAAGCCCCAACAATACAAACTGAAGTATATCCTTTGAATTAGCAACTGACGTATGATGCAGACTGTAATCATCTGGCAATGATGTAGTAAAAGTGGTAGTAGCTTCTGTCATAATTACACATAATGTCTCACTCCATATGTTCCCCTTCATTTCAGAAGTTTCAGCTCTGCTGGGGTAGAGATTTTGGTTCCTAAGAGTACTGTTTTCAGAAAGAAATTCCACTGAATTGGAAGCTGAGCTTGCCATTCAGTCATTAGTATGCTTTTTTTGTTGTTGCTTGCTTTTCTTTTCTTTCCTTTCCTTTCCTTTTCTTTTCTTTTCTTTTCTTTTCTTTCTTTCTCTTTCTTTCTTTCTTTCTTTCTTTCTTTCTTTCTCTCTTTCTTTGTCTTTCTTCTTTCTGTCTTTCTCTCTTTCTTTTCTTTCTTTCTGTCTTTCTTTCTTTCTTTCTTTCTCTCTCTCTTTCTCTCCTTCCTTCCTTCCTTTCTTTCTTCCTTCCTCCTTTCTTTCTTTCCCTTCCTTCCTTCCTTCCTTCCTTCC
>NW_016816945.1:2969359-2978522 GCF_001698545.2 Rhinopithecus bieti
CTTTCTTTCTCTCTTTCTTTGTCTTTCTTCTTTCTGTCTTTCTCTCTTTCTTTGCTCTTTCTTCTTTCTGTCTTTCTCTCTTTCTTTCTTTCTTTCTTTCTTTCTTTCTTTCTTTCTTTCTTTCTTTCTCTCTCTTTCTCTCCTTCCTTCCTTCCTTTCTTTCTTTCTTCCTCCTTTCTTTCTTTTCCTTCCTTCCTTCCTTCCTTCCTTCCTTCCTTCCTTCCTTCCTTCCTTCCTTCCTTCCTTCCTTCCTTCCTTCCTTCCTTTCTTTCTTTCTTTCTTTCTTTCTTTCTTTCTTTCTTTCTTTCTTTCTTTCTTTCTTTCTCTCTCTTTCTCTCTTTCTTTCCTTTCTTTCTCTTTCTCTCTTTCTCTCTTTCTTCTTTCTATGATATCAAACCAGCAAACAAAAATGAGAGTTACCTGATTGGCTGGGTGATTGATTAAGATTACAAAGAAAATAGCATTGCTATTATTCAATAAGGGGTGTCTAGGAAGATTATGTCTGGAATCTCTGCAGGATGCCTCTTAGTACTTTAATGTTGAATAGTAAAAGATAATATAAAATTACAGCAAACAAACAAACATAAAAAGAGCCATTAAGTTTTCAGGGTCTTCAAGAATGAAGATGTTTGTCATTCTAGCAGGTAAAGACCTAGCCCTGTTGAGTTCTAATCTAAGAACAAAAGACATAAGAAATTGACTCTGTAATGGCAGGTAAACCATGGATTCATGAACACATTCAAGAAGGAGAATTATACCACTTATGTATATCTTCCCTTGCTTGTTATATGTGTGTTTATGTATGTCTGTGTGTATTATTTTTTTTTATTTTTGTCTTTTCCTAATTATTTTATAAAAGGATTGTTAGTGGCTATTTTATAACTTAATCTGCAGGTAAAAAAAAAAATTCAGAAGAGACTGTGAAATAATGGGACAAGCAGTTAACCTAGTCCAGAGATGGATACTATAACTGTCTTCCAGGCATGGATCTACTGAGTGAATATGGAAACTTTGTACAATTTCCTGGAAAGTGGAAGAGTAATTTTGTTTGTACAAATAAAAATTGTCACTTGTTAGGAAAAATCATAGGTTGCTTTTGTTATTGCAGTATGTGTGGATTCTGTACTAGAAAATTACCTATTGGCTTTTACCTTTAAATTTACCCTGCTGTATTCTAGCTGTGCTAGTGATGGGATTTTGTGAACCACATTTACACTTAATCAGCTGGATCTTGTTTAGACTCTGCCAATACAGGATTTTAGAGAGAGAAAGTGAGGATAGAAGTGGAAGAGAGGACTTGCTTAGTACTTTTTATTTTCTATTCCTGTTAGATTCACCCTTGCAATGGTTGTCACCTTGGCAATAACAGTTGTTGCAAGTAAAAACAGTCAATTTCAGCTTTCAGGCAGAAACAGCCTCACTGCAGCTCCTGAGAGTCACCAGAATAGCTGGCTGACCCTTCATCACCGAGGTCTAACTCTTGGCCCCATGAGACCACTTCTCAATTATAAGAATTTCATAGATTTCCCTTCGTTTACTCATAGGGCTGGTGGCTGTTCACTGCAATTACTAATTCTACAAAACCTCACTTTTATCCCAGGTATTTTAAAAATTGTCCATGCCTGATTAATGATTTTTATATCAGGTTATCTCCTGCTAGAATAATTCATATGGTTGTGTGTAGTGGCTCACGCCCGTAATCCCAGCACTTTGAGAGGCTGAGGCAGGCAGATTACTTGAGGTCAGGAGTTCAAGACCAGCCTGGCAAACATGATAAATATCCCATTTCTACTAAACATACAAAAATTAGCGGGTGTTGTGTGCATGCTTGTAATCCCAGCTACTTGAGAGGTGGAGTCAGAAGGATACCTTGAACCTGGGAGACGGAGTTGTAGTGAGTGCTACTGTGCAACAGAGCAGGACTCCATCTCAAAAATAAAATAAAATTAAAATAAAATAAAATAAAATAATTCATTTCTGAATTATTTTGGAATAATTCTGGACCCCTACTAATATAGACATTATACTAAATATTGCAAGTATAATCACGAGGCAAAGTTTCTGCCTGTAGGATCACTATAAGGAAGGGAAGGGACAAGTAAGCAGGGCACTATAATACAGCATGTTGTAAAGAAGCTTTGTTTTTAAAAAGCCTCAGAAGTGATATAAAACCATATTGAAATACTTGCATTCCTCTCACTGTTGCACTGTTTTCTCTACATAGAACATTCATTCATTCATTCATTCAACTAATATTTATTCATCACTCAGTATATATTTGCAGGATTTCTGGGGATAAATTTTTAGCCAGAACAAAAATGAAAGAAAAAATATATTTGTGCTATCATGTAGCTCATTATCTATAGCAGATGACTGATATTAAATAAAGAATGACAGTGATCTATAATTACAAACTCCAAATCTACTAATGGTCTGAATATAAAGCATAGGGAGGTAGGGAAATATACTACAGATGAGTTTCATATATTCTGCAGGGTCAGAACAGAATTAAATTCTTTGATGAAATGGCAAGTGAACTGAAATGACAGATTTTAAAGGAAGTTAATTATGAGAAAATATGTTTTTAAAAATATCTCAACCTTAGGTAGCAGCTTGTGCATAAGCTCTGAGTTAATATCTAAGTCTAGGAAGTGAAAGCAAGGTACGCTATCTTTACACTTTCCTCATTTCTTGCTCTCACTTAAGTATTACCTGTTTATTTATTTTTACCCGCAGTTTTATTGAGGTTTAATTGGCACACTAAAAGATGAACATAATCAACGTATATTATTTAGTGAGTTTGAACATATGTACACACTCATGTTACTGTCACAATAATCAATATAATAAATATATCCATCAGCACCAAATAATTACATCTTTTCTGTTGTCATTGTTTATCATTTTATTTTGTCTTGCTATGGTAAGAACACATAACATGAGATCTCTTGTTTTATTAAAAAATTAAGTGCACAATAAATAATTGTTATCTATAAGCATGGTGCTGAACCACAGTTTTCTTGTAGTTAATTTGAATAATTGTTACTTTATACCTATTACAAAGAACACTTTGGGTTGGGCACGGTGGCTTACGCCTGTAATTCCAGCACTTTGGGAGGCCGAGGCAGGCAGATCACCTGAGGTCAGGAATTCAAGACCAGCCTGGCCAACATGGCGAAACCCCATCTCTACTAAAAATAAAAAATTTAAAAATTTAGCTGTTTGTGGTGGTGGGCACTTGTAATCCCAGCTACTCGGGAATCTGAGGCAGAAGAATCTCTTGAACCTGGGAGGCAGAGGTTGCAGTGAGCCGAGATTGTGCCATTGCACTCCAGCCTGTGCAACAAGAGCAAAACTTCATCTCAAAACAAAACAATACAAAACCCTCCCCATATATGTCTCCTCTTATCCCCTGGTAAGCACCATTCTACTGTATTTTCTATAAGTCTGACTATTTTAGATGACTCATGTAAGACGAACCATGCAACATTCACCTTTCTATGACTGACATTTCATTTAGCATTTTGTCTTCCATATGCATCTATGTTGTCATAGATGGTACAATTTTCTTCTTTTTTTGGTTGAATAATATTTTATTATCTGCATATATCCCATTTTTCTTTTTCCATTCATCAGCTGGGGCACATTGAATTATTTTCCTATCTTGGCTATTATAAATAATGCCTTCATAAAGAGGGGAGTGCAGATATATATTTAAGATTTTTATTTCAATTATTTTAGATATATAGTGAGAGACAGGTTGCTGGATCATATGATAATTTTATTTTTAATTTTTTGAGGAACTTACATGCTGTTTGCCAAAGCAGTTGCACCATTTTATAGTCCTACCAACAGTGAACAAGGGTTCAAATTTCTTCATAACTTCACCCATACTTATCCTTTTAAAAAATAATAACCATGCTAATAGTTGTGATGCAATATTTTGTGGGTCTTACATTTGCATTTCTCTGATGACTAGTGATATTAAACATTTTTTACATACCTGTTGGTCATTTGTAAATCTTCTTTGAAGTCCTTTGCCCATATTTTTTTCTAGTTGGGGTCCTGTGCTTACTTTTAAGCAGGTTATTTGTAATTTTGCTATCGAATTGCAATAGTTCATTACATATTTTGGAAATTAGCCCCTTAACAAATATATATTTTGAAGAGATTTTCTCCCATTCCATAGGTTGCCTATAAACAAAAGGTGTCATATCAATATATCATTGCTAATTTTTCACAGAGATTAAAAAATCCTAAAATTCATATGGAACTAAAAAGACACCAATGGTCAAAGCAATTTTGTAAAATAAATAATAAATAAATAAGCAGAAAACAAAACTAGAGACATCATACTTCCTGATTTAAATGCATTATAAAGCTATGTTAGTCATAAGAGTATGTGCTGCCATAAATGCAGAAACATATAGCAATAGAATATAAAGGAGAGCTCAGAAATACACTCATGCAGATATCATTAACCAACCTTTGACAAGGGTGTCAAAAGCATACAATGGGAAAGAGACAGTCTCTTTAATAAATGATGTTTGGACAATGGGATATATACACACAGAAGCATAAAATTAGATCCTTCACTGTCATCATGTACAAAAATCAACTCAAAGTATTTTCAACACAAATGTAAAGCCTGAAATTATAAATCCCCTAAACGAAAGCAGAGAGAAAAAAATCTCCTTGACATCGATGTTACAATAATTTTTTTTATTTGACACCAACAGCAAAAGAGACCAAAGCAAAAATATGTGAGTGGGACTACATCAAACCAAGAAGGTTCTGTTCTGCAAAGGAAAAAATCAACAAAATAAAAAAGTAAACTATGGAATGGGAGAAAATGTTTGTAAACCATGTATCTGATAAGAGGTTAGTATCTGAAATATATAAGTGACTCATACAACTCAGTAACAAAAAAAAAAAAAAAAAACAGATAATCTGATTACAAAATGGGCAAAGGACCTGATTAGGCATTTTCCCAAATAAGATACATGAGTGGACAACACATATGTGAAAAGGTGCTCCACAAACTGTAGAATGGTGGTTTCCAGGGTCAGGGAAGTTGGAAAAACGGAAAGATGTTTGTCAAAAGGTACAAATTTTAAGTATAAGACTAATAAGTTCTTACGATCTAATGTACAACATGGTGATTGTAGTTAATAACATTGTCTTATATACTTGAAATTATTTAACATAGGAGCTTTTAAGCAGTCTTACCAAAAGAAGTGTGTGAAATGGTAGATGTGTTAACTAACTTGATTATGGTAATTATTTTACAGTGTACACATATGACTGTTTATCATATTGTACACTTCAGATGCACACAGTCCTATTAATTATACCTCAATAAATCTAGAGAAAAATATTTAATAATAATCAAGTAAGAAGCCTTTGTGTTCAAAACAAACAGTGAAAAGTTTGTGACTTTCTCCAACTGTCAACTATACAACTATAACGGTAAATATGAAAGACATACCAAATAAATTTTTTTTTTTGAAGAAAAGAACCAGTTGATTGAGTCAGGATGGTCTCAATCTCTTGACCTCATGATCCACCCGCCTCGGCCTCCCAAAGTGCTGAGATTACAAGTGTGAGCCACCACACCCGGCTGGAGTGGCTTTTCTTTTGTTTCTTTTCTTCTCTAATAAACTTGCTTTCACTTTACAAAAAAAATCATATGCCATCACCAACTACAAATATTCTCTGGGATGCAATGATGATTTAACATTTGTAAATCATTCAGTATGATAAACTACTTTAACAGAACAAAGGACAAATAACAAACACATGATTATCTAAATAGATGCAGAAAAATAATTTGACAAAATTCAACACCCTTTCATAATAAAATCATCAACAAAAAAGCATAGAAGAAACTCATCTAAAAAAAATAAAAGGCATATATAAAATTTCCACAACTAGCATCATACTTAATGGTAAAAAACTGAAAGCTTTTTCTCTGAGCTATGAAACAGGCCAAGGATGCTCACTCTTGCCATGTCTATTTAACATACTGGAAGTACTGAAATTCCAAGTCAGAGCAATTAATCAAGAAAAATAAATAAAATATATTCAAATCAGAAAGGAAGAAATAAAATTATCTCTATTTTCAGATATCATGACCTTACATATAGAAAGCCCTAAAGACTCTTCACAAACACTGTTGGAACTAAGGAATTCAGTTAAGTTGCAGGATACAAAAAAACACACACAAAAATCAGTTGTTTCTATACACCAACCATTAACAATCTGAAAAGTAAATTAATAATATAATCTCATTCACATTAACACCAAAAGGAATAAAATACTTAGGAATAAATCTAAGCAATAGGTAAAAGACTTGTATGGAAGCTACAAAACACTAATTAAAGAAATTAAAACAGATACAAATAAATGAAAAGTATCCTGCATGTGTGGATTAGAAAATCAGCATTTAAAATGTCCATATTTCCCAAAGTGATCTAAAAATTCAATGCAGTTCCTACTCAAATTTCAAATACATTTTTTACAGAAGTAAAAAAAAATAGAAAAACATTTATTAAATGTATATGGAAAACCGAAAGGCCCTGAATAACAAAAGCAATTTTAATCAAGAAGGACAATGTTGGAAATATCACACTTTCTGCCTTTTAAAGGTATTATAAAGCTACAGTCATTAAAACAGTATGGAAATAGCATAAAAACAGACATATAGACCAATGGAACAAAGTACTATCTATTAACAATCTTTTTGAGCAATTTCAATGTCATTTTTTCTAGAAAATATTGTCTGACATCCTGCACACCCTAGTTCACACTTAAGTCTAGAACTGCTTGCTTAACGTGCTCACCTAAATTTCTACCTCATTGCTATGACATTTCAGCATGCAAACTGTTTGTATAATTATGTCTCTAACTTCATAGTCAATCAAGCCCAGTGCCTGATACATAGGTATATTCTCCCAAACATCAGACATTCCAGTAACATTTCAAGATTTTTGATATATCCAAGTTTACATGCACTATAATTCCCTATTTTTAAAAATTTGACTCATTACTTGTTTATTGTAAAACATATTATAATTGCTAATTGTACACACATTGTAATATAAAAGCAAAGGGATAATCATAAAGCAAAACAATAAAATATTATATATATAATTTTACTAAAACATGAATAATAATAACTTGGAGTAAAGCATACATTACATACATGATAAGAATCCCTCAAGGAAAAGAATAAAACAGTTTATAATCAGTAGAGAATAAATGGATTTTCACACTACATGATGGTAAATCCAAACTACAAAGTAATAGTTAAGATGTTCTTTGACTCAGACTCTAGATTTTTTTTTTAAATTGGCAACCTTTTGTAGCACAATTGTCAATTGTGTTTTTAATAAATTTCACTGAGTATCCAAGTGATGAGAATTTGAGTGAAAATTCTATCATCTACCTATCTGGATTAAAAGATCATATTTATCCCAGGAAATGAGTTTAAAGAAAAGAACATATAAATGGAATATTTCTCTCTTCTTTTCCTGTTATATACATTGTCTTTTCATATCACATTCTGAGGAAAGGAAACCTATAGGAGTCTGAGATTAAGGCAAATATCCTTAGGCACCTCTGAGCCACCTATCATCTCGAGCAGCTTTGAAAGCTAAAGAACACAGTTCCTGGCATCAATCATGCCATCATGGCATAGTCTCAATATTCATTTTACCAAACTATAATGCTGACCTATGATAAAAGAGGAAAAGATACTTCTGAATCTGTCACCTCTTAATTAGTCTTCATCAGAATTATGCAGGCTAGATCTGAGAGGAAAGAATGCATCATGAAAACAAAGCTACGTCTTGACTGGACTTCAAAGGAAAGAAAGCATAGAATGAAATGCATCAAGACTGGAAACCAATAGACCAGTTTGAAAGTTTTTAATAACAACAATAAAAAAGCATCTTCTTTGATCCAGACATTTTTCTAAGTAGTTTGCATGTAATCCTCAAAACATTCCAAATAATTGATTTTCAGTATTATTCCTATTTTGCAGATGACCAAACAATGACCCTCAATGTTACACAGTAACTATGAGGGTCTGAAGAGGCCTGCAATCTGGCAGGCAGAGCCCCTACTTACTTCCACCTGCTGTTCTTGAGCATTCTCAGGATGGTGTCCCATGCTGCGCTAGTAGTGCTAGCGAAGGGCAGAAGTGTAGAACCATAAGTGATATAATGAAATAAATCAATAAGTCTTAAGCAGTATTTGTATGTCTGACTTTTATTCTTTCATTACATGTATAGATTTCAACTGAAGCGAGAGATTTGATCTAGTGAAAAGCTACTGAATTAACTGACTCTTAATCTATGGTAATTGTTTCCTTGAATCTGAATTTTTCACTAGCCAATACCTTCCTGACAAACTCAACATAATCTCCAAACTAGTAAAAATATTTCCTGACATTCCAGGTATTTGCTATAGTATTCCATGGTTAGAGAGTTTGCACCAGGCATAAAAGTATACAGCTTTACTATGAATTCTGTAATGTGGTAATGTGGTTTTACAAGGAAAATCTCTGGCTTATTGAAATTCTAATATGACATGTGTTCAGATTAATGCATTCCATGATCTGAAGTAAAGTACTACTTGTGAAAACCTAAAATAAAACTATCAATACTTGTAAAAAATATCGAATGGCATTCAGAAGCATGTATGCTAATTTAACAATTACCATTACTTTATTACATGGTTACACAGATTAAATCACTTAACCTCTTGTCATGGTTTCTAATCTTTAAAATGTGATATTCCAGTTATACACTGACAATGTTGAAAAATTATCATATTAAATTTAATTAGCTTTATCTACTTCTGAAAAACCAGGAATGGGTTATCAACATGCAGAAATCTGCAGGACATGATGAAAAAATAAGTCATGAAGACTAAAATCAAAAGAATGATAGGAATGTATCCCTATTTGCCTGACTTAATAGAATAATAACAAAAGTACCTGTGTAACATGTTTTCAAAATGTGATCTTTTGAAGGAGTCAGATAATAAGAATTAGTTTTATACTGTAATAATCCGTAATCTTTTATTGTTGTTTTGCTGTATTTCCATCAGCTCTTACTAGATTATTATCTAATATTTTCTAAAATATGTTTAAGAAAAG
>NW_016816945.1:2978858-2995359 GCF_001698545.2 Rhinopithecus bieti
TATATATATATATACACATATATATACACACACACACACACGTAGTTTTAATGCATATATATGTAGTTTTACTACACATATATGTGTAGTTTTAATGCATGTAGTATACCTGATAGATTACTAAGAGCTGGATAAACAGAGGTTAATGAAATAGACTTAATTTATGATTCATAGAACTTACAGTCTAATGTGAGAAATATACACAGAAATAAATAATTAGGCACAGGAATAAATACGTAAATGTAACAGATGGTACCACACTCTGATGCTGTGAAAGAAACAGTGCAGAGATTTAAAAATGTAGGGGGCAGGGGATTATTTAGGTAGGATGATCAGAAAAGTATTTATTTGGAGAAGAAATTGAAGGTAGGTATTAGAAGACAGGAGAAACCAATGACGGGGCAGATAAATAAAAATATATTTAAAGAATATGGCATGGAATATAAAATACTACAAGCAGAAGGGAGAATGCTATATAGAAAAACTGAGTGGCATTTAGTGTGATCAAATATTAGTAAGGTGTATTATAGAAGACAAAGAAAGGAGGGAAGTAAAATAGGCCAGCTTAACCACGTAAGAATTTCTGTGTACAGTAAGATAGTTTGCATTTTATTTGTTACACACTGGGAATTTTCGAAGCATCATATACCTGGATAAAATATTGTTTGATTTATTTTTAAAAAATGGCTCTTTTTCCTTTGTGAAAACTAGCTTAGAGAAGTTAATAAGGGAGGCTGAAGACATGAGGTAAACCAATGTCCTAGTATTAGGAAGATAATAAAATAACCCATGTGATGACAAACGAGAAAGAAAATAAAGAAATATGCATGTCATTTTATGAAATAATGGACTTAGAAATAAAAGATGAGAAGGAGGTCACAAATAATAGCAAGAGCTCTAAGCTGAGCAAGTGGTAGCATGTAATTTAAAGACATGCTAAGAAAATGAAGATGAGGTAACTGAGAGAATAATGAGAGAAGAAAAGGGACAATAATAAACCATAGATAGAGAAGGAGGATGAGTAAGACTTTGAGCGGTTTGTTGCTCCTGAAATCAAGAGAAGAGGGTATCTTCAGAAATATGGATGGCCCCTCTGTAGCAGTCACATCAGAGGTTAAATAAGGTAAATGCAGTAAGGTTCTACTGCACCTGACAACATGAAAATGATTGGCATCCATGTAAATAGGAATTACATGGCAATGTGGAGTAGACTGCATACTGAACTTGAAGAATTAATGAGAAGTGAGGAACTGGATATGTCTGTAGGCAACTCTTTAAGAACTTTGGCTGTAAATGTTTGTTTAACTGTAAATGTTTCCAGGTTGATTACTACTTGAAAAAGAATGAGAGGTCATTGAGGTTATCTTTAAAGATTAAAGATGTTAAAGGATCTATCAGCGAGGTAGGTAGAGTGTCAAAGAGAGAAAATGACTGAAGAAAGAGTAAAATCTTAGAAGACATAAGAGGAGAAAGAGAAAATTCAGGTTTAATCTGAGAGTCTGGCCCTTGATAGGAGAACGAGGGGTGTCCAGATTGTAACAGGAGGGTACAGAATAAGATGTTTGCAGGTATGTTTGGAGATTTGGCAGTCAAAATTTAAGAGACTACCTAAATGATAATTTATATATTTTTTAAGAATGCAAAATGAGCAAAGTTAATCTGCTGAACATTACCAATGAGGAAATGGTAATTTTGGAAATAGAGGAAAAGATTGAAACTGTAATTTTTGGGAACAACACCCAAGTAAGCATTCTCGAAACCTAATTTATGAAGGCTGAGCAGTGTTGAAGAAACATCTTACATTTGAAATTTTTAATTTAAAGTATAGTCAGCCTGTCCCATTGAATGATATTTTGCATCAGTGCCAATTTTTACATGCTAGGAATGTACAGTTCAAATTAAATCAGTTATATTGTTGCCAGGTGAATATGTTAGATAAAGAATGTCATATCATTTATATATTTTAATAAAGTAATAGTAATTATGAATGATGAATAACAGACCATTAGCTGGACAAGTAAAACTAGAAAGCATAAGGAGGCTTAAAGTGTTTAGGGAGTGTTAGAATTAATGAATATTCATGAAAAAGTAAAATAATTTTTACAAACAGTTCCTTCATCTGGTGCACACATAGGATGGTAAGCTGTGGGAAGAGGTAAATGGTAGAGATTCTAGATACGACACAGTTTTGGTGAAAATAAATTTCAAAGAAATGGTCATGGAAATTGATGATTTTAAGAGAGTAAAGGGAAAGGTCATGGAAAATGAGGAGCTGGGAAAATTACATGTCAGGAGGTAATGATGATAGTCAGGGTTGGAGCATAAATATGAGTCAGAAGCCGAATTTTCAATAAACTAGGACAGTATCCAAGAGGGCAGAAATGAGAGTAGTGAATAGTAGACTTGAGTTCATTGGTATATTGAAACATAAAAGTAAAGGAGCAGTAATTTTGGAGACAGAAGTAGTATGCTAATACTCGGCTGGCAATGATGGTGAACAAAAAAATCCACCAATCACAGACCTTTTGGTCTTAATTATAATAGTAGAAGTAATTACAACAATAAACATAAGTACCATTCAATGTTTTCTATGTGCAAATACAGTGCTAGCCACTTTAGTGTGTTGTTTAATTTAATCATCAAGATAGGGAAAGTTAACTGTTATTATTTATGCCTTGTAGATGAGCACAGAATGAGGATTGGTGATGTCAAATAAGTAAGTTTTCCTCTCAGTTATTAAATATGTAAGTGCAGCTCAAGGATTTGAACAAGAGTCTCCTTGAGATTTACAGCATAATTCTACCACACACAAAAGTCATGTGAACTACTGAAAAGAAAAATAATTTAATAATACTTTAATTGTAGTCCTAACTATGATTTAAACTTTGCTGAGTCTGAAGTATTAATGATCTGGCAAACCCTTGAGTTTTCTTACATGAGTTAATTTGTGTGCCTTGATTATTAGATAGTCAATTCAGGGCATTTTGAGTGAAATTTCTAGGGTTTTAAATTTTGAAAGTTTCCAGGAAGATGAAAAGATGATTATGGTGTCTGTTCTTACGGACTAGTTCTAAGGTCCTTCAGATCGAGGGACTATCATCCCATTTTAAAGCTAAATCTCTCTGGAGAAGGAGAGACTTCAGAAACACTAGTGCCATTTGTTGTACCCTGAAGATTATGCAATATGGGAAGCAGTGTAGCAAAGCATCCTGAGAATAACATTCTCACCAGGGGCCCCAGTAGGATTGAATTTGGAGCCAGCAGGCAGAATTAAAGAATGATGTACAGCAGAGCTTCTCACTCTTAGCATTATTGACATTTTGCACTGAAACACTTCACTGTGGGAGGTTTCCCTGTGTGTGACAGAATGTTTAGCAGATCTCTGAAATATATCCACTGGTGCTAGTTGAACCCTTCCTTCCTCGAATTGTGTAAATCAAAATGTATCTAAACATTGCCTCCTGTCCCTGAGGGGACAAAATCATGCCCCCAGCCTAGATCTCTGAGCTAGGCAAACTCTGAAGGGAATATTGGGAGGAAGCGGAAGACACACAGATTACAGTGAAAACCCAGAAATACACTGATGATAATAATGGATAATAGTGTAGTAGCTATTTATGAGGAAGAACAGAATCAATGAAGTTTAGGTACTTATTTTAATCATCTTATTATACTGTAATGTTTGAAATAGATGACATTTGGGCCGCATGCTATATTCAACCTGTTAATATTTCATTTGCTATAACTATGGGAGGTAAATTCAATTCTTCAATTCAATGAACTCATTGATACCCCAAAGCCAGCCATTCTAAAATGAAAGGGGCTTTCTTTCTTTATGTTATGAGACAACAACAACATAAATTCATCTGTGATTTGAATAAAAAGAGAAAAACGAGTTAAACTGAAGAGCCAATGGTAAAACTACGTAGTGCTTACTGTATGCCAGGTATTTTTCTATGTGCTTTATGTACAGGAATTCATAAACCCTGAAACAACCCTCTAAAGTGGGCACTGTTATTGTGCCATTTTGCAGATGAGGAACTATCAGGGAATAAGAAAGTTGTATTGGTAGGCATGACCAGGAGACACACTGAGCGGCAAATAAAAAGGAAACAAAAGCTTATGACAGACATTAAGACAAGATGGCAAATTGGCACACATACGATCTTAATAAGACTTGTATTTATGCGTTTTTCTTATGAAATGGTTCTCACAATTATTTTAATTCTTGTAACTACCTTAATTTAACTTATTAGGCAATTGGTTAAAATTTATAAAATAATGGATAGAATATTTTAGTCACAATAGCTCCTTTTGCTACAAAGTTCAATACTATGTATTCTGTATGAAATGTTTTTTATTGAATTTATCGATTATTTTCCCAATAACCCCAAACACAAATTAATTGTTCCATGAACAACCAAAGTGTTAACTTTGGTTAATATTATTTTATAAGTACAGTCTGTAATCAATATTTTTTTGTCCTAGCATATAATGACCCACTTTTCTCTCTCTTTGTGAAAGCAAATTTTACCACTCTTTATTTCAAAAAAAAGCATCTGAACTATTAAAGTTAAAAGAAATAAAAACTAATTTTCTAAAAAAAAAAAAAAAACTAAAAATAAAAATGAGACTTATTTTCATTATTTCTAGAGCCCCTGTTTTACCAGTACCAAAACTAATATGAAGTGGTCCAACAGAATTTGTCGCGCTTCCAGATTGCAAATATTTGAGAAAAAAATATATCTCATTTACTCAGCGAATAGTCTATAAATTGGACATTCACAGAGGCACAAGATCATTAACTATCCTTTCAGAAGTCAATTTTATGCTTCCTAAATTAGATCTAGAGCTAGGCTATTTTGGGTCGGCAGGCTGGGAATAATACACAGATTTTGTGAAATCAGGTTTAGCCCATTTTCAGCTAAATCACATTCAATTCAATAACAACCACTGAAAACAAAGAAGATTCAATAAAAATGAGTTGCAAAAAAACTCCTCTGTAGATATTACTATTAAGCTTTCAAAAGGTTTTATACAATGAAGTTACAGATAATCATAACTGATCAAACTTTGCCTCTGGAACTTTTCACATAAAGGAAAATCAATGGAATTTTGTGTGTGCATGTGTTCAATATGTTCCCAGCATTTCTTTCAATTTTTCATTTCTGTATTTAGGTGTGGTTTACCTGGGTCTTTGCATGATTGTAAATGTAAAAGTTTGAAAGTAAAAAGCTGTGCTTTACAAAAGAAGGTTGTTTATTATTTATCATGTTTCTGTCAAACGACTATAGGCACAGCAGTATGATCATTTTAATATTCAGCCTCTGCATTCTGATAAGAAAAAACAAAAATAGACATTGTTTTATATTTCTATTCCTGTCAAAAAAAAAATCATAAAACTGGTATTCCCCATTCAAATTGATCATTTCCTTGTTTTGAAATGATGATGTTTTAATCCACCCTATAGTAAAATCTCTTGGTCATGAGCATGGTTTTAAATTTTTGTGGGACATCTACAATATCCTTTATATGGTGTTCCTTCAACTGCTGATAGTGGTTGCTGAGATAAATGCAGATGTGTACCTCCTGTAGACACAACACTACTTGTATCGTTAATGTTTCATAATAAAAACAAGAAAATTGTTTCCTATGTTACATTTTATCTTAAATATTATTTAAAATAAAAACAAATAAGTTCGATGATATCTATGCTAGCTAGTAAAGATATACATAGTTTTTAGATTACTGTTACACTAAAACTTTTTTGCTGAGTATTTTAGGTTGAATCCCTTTTGAGGAAAGAGTTATCTTGAACCTTAACAGGGGACTAGGCAAAAACAATCAGTGATAATTATAAAGGTCAGCACCAGACAAACTTGTATAAGTAGAAGGTACACAATTGTTTTAAATGATTTGAGGCTGGGGAAGCAGGAGAACCCAGAAAATGTGATGAGAAATAGTCTAATATTTAAATTACACCATATATCAGGTATTTTGATCCCCCTAATAACCACACCCAAGAAGTCATTCATAAGACTCCAGAAGTCCTCTATAGCTTCACATAAGTAACATATGACATTAATCAGGATTGGGAGGAAAGAAAATAAGACAAAAGTTATAGTTTGGATAATAGAGATCTACCTAAGGGATGATTGAGTGTTTTCTGTTATAACCTAAACATGCTTAAATATATATTTAATATATGCTTAAGCATATATTTGAATTTCATCTAAGCTGTCATCCAATAAATTAAAGAGGAGGGGAAATTACATTTTGAGGGCGCCAGGAGATTGGAAGAAATTGACTAGGACATGTACTGAGCACTAAAAGCAGACATCTAGAAACTGAAATGGTAGGGCTTAAATACCTAATAGCAGAGTTACAATCCATACTGGATACAGGTCAGATTGCATCAGAAGTGGGAAAGGAGCCAATGAAAGAATAGGAACAGAGAAGCACTAAGAGTCAGAAAAGAAGTTACTATTTGGTCAGGAGGACTTGCCATTACAACTGCAAAAGTAATTATAAAATGTATAATAATAGAAATTATTGATTTTTAACAATTACTTCAACATTACAAAGCACTTCTATATAATATTTATTGCAACATATCTAAATCTATCACCTTTGTATCTATCTATCTATCTGAGAAATAGAGACAGATATATAAACAGAGATATATAATTACTAAGGTGTGTTAGTATATGAACTGCTTTTAGGGAGCTGAATAAAACACTTTTATTTTGATATCAGGTAAACATGATCTAAATACAGTATAAAATGATAAATACTTTAGTCTTTTTGAGCATATTTTTCTCAACACCATAATGATGCATTACCTTCTTTGGCAATTTGTTGTGTGATGAAATNCTAAATCTATCACCTTTGTATCTATCTATCTATCTGAGAAATAGAGACAGATATATAAACAGAGATATATAATTACTAAGGTGTGTTAGTATATGAACTGCTTTTAGGGAGCTGAATAAAAACACTTTTATTTTGATATCAGGTAAACATGGATCTAAATACAGTATAAAATGATAAATACTTTAGTCTTTTTGAGCATATTTTTCTCAACACCATAATGATGCATTACCTTCTTTGGCAATTTGTTGTGTGATGAAATACTTAAGTCTTTACTTCAGGGTTTGGATTGAAATTCTTGACCCTCAAAAAACAAATTAGAAAAAAAAATACCTTTTTAAAGTAATTATGAAAAGGACTGGCTCTCAACTAATTGGTGAATCCATCTTTGTGGTTTCATATAAACTGTATAAACATGTTAAATAATTGATGGAACCTCGAGACACAATCACAGACTATTTTCATTCTATTTAATTTATTAACATTTCTTAAGCCATGTCTATCAGGCAGACACTTAGTTGTTTTCACTGTCTTTACGGTGATCGCACTACTAAAATGAAATTAATGCTATTTTGTAATTGCTGGAAGAATTATTTTAATTTTTTATATGGTTTAGCTTGGAAAAAAACACAGGCGATGCAAATCATAGAATGGGTCAATTAATAAATGAATGAGTGGATGGTAGGCTTTACTTCTAAACCAGACAATAAAAATCTTATGTCTACATCTGAATTAGACATGTTATCTGGTTATAATGTAAAAAATTGTAGTCATGATACGATCAGTGTTTTCACTCTTAGAGTGGGATTTCATAATTAGAAAATATATTATTATAACACAATTATCATCCTATATCTTAATGAGATTTCCTCTTACTCTTAAGTCATCATTTAAACTGTGTTCAACTTTTGTTAAATGTTGTTCAGTTTTAAAAAGAGAACTCTATTATCCCTTAACTTAAGTAAACAAGATCCATATTACCAAGACTAAAATTTCTGTTTTATTTTATTCCCATAATAATCCTGAAAAGATTTTAAAGCACCTAATTTCCTTTCAGCTATATTTACTCAGCCTTGAATTTTGAGGGTATATTCAATGAAAATAACTTAGTGCTCTCCTCTCTTAAAGTCGACATAACTTGTATTTTTCTAAGTTCACCTTCTACTTTTAGTTTTTCTTAAGACTGTTGAAATTTGTGAAGTTTTAACTCCTCATACATTTAGTTTGCAAGGAGTTTGAATTGAATGATCTTTTAATCATAGCTGTAAATTCTGCATATACATGTTTTGCACTCATTTTATGAAATGCCCTTGAATAAATGTTCTCTCACTGGGACAAAGTTAAATCTTCTAAAGTGCTACCATTTACTTATTATTCTTTTTGATTTGTATAATCTGTATCCCTAAACAATGTCCCTATTTTATAACAACTTCAACTTCTTCCTTTATTGCTTTCAGTGGTTCTGGTCAGGACATAGAATTTAGGAACTAGTGTAGGAGATGTGTTTATTTCTAATTGCAGGATTGTGTTTTTAAGTTAAATAGATGGCTTTTCTTACTTCTAAAACTCAAAATGACAGTTTTAAAGCAAATTACTCGCTATTAGAACTAAAATACTAATTAGTAATGAGAAAAGCAAAATGAAAAATGAACAGAAACTATAGTGTTACACCATGTGTACCTTCTTATAAATTAAAGATGCTCACATAGCTTAAGGAAAAATGCATATGATATACAATATATAAGAAGACAGGTCAAAGAAACGATTGACCTGTTGCTCTGGGAAACATGTTTACAAATGAATTTTTTCCAAAGGTAAGCCCTATAAATTATAAATGGCATGAAGGATAAAATCTCTCTTTATTGTATCATAATGATAATATTTTAACATCCTTAAAACCCTGTATGTAACAGCTGCAAAACCCTCATCTTTCCCGCGTTGCTAAAACTATGGAATTACTGTAGCTATCTTTTGTAACTCCTTCTCTCAGTGCCTTCATTCCCTTTTTCATTCTGCCCATTCCTACATCTAAGCAGACTCCACAAAAGTATTTGTTCGTTTTAGTGCTGTAGTTGCTTAAGGCAGTGGCTGAAGATTCCAGCTGAGCTAAACAGTATATTTGTGCTTTGCTAAAAGATAATATGTTTTTGCCAGCTGTGCAGTTTTTTCCTATTATAGTACTTTTCAAGATTCTATCACCTTTACAGCCTATCTATATTTTTTCCAATGCTGTTCATGGATATTCCAAAAATGTGTACTTGGCATTCTTCTCCACAGATGTTGATGTGGACTCCATATCCTGACCCAGGAGCCCTCTTGATATAAATGCACCCATGATGGATGGTAACTTCCTCTGATATTTACAGTACAGCTTGGGAACCACTGGACAAGATTACTGACCCGTGAAGGAAACATGCTAAGCTTGCTGAGACATTCTATTTTAGAATTCAATTATATGATTAACAGCAAATAAACGTCCAAGTTAGAAATGTATAATTAAATTCTACTTAAAACTCCTTTTATCACCTAAAGTATAATACATACTACAGTATTTCAGTATGTTTTTCTATTTTTTCCATTATCATATACATCAGAAAGAGGCATCATGTTGGCCAGCTTGAGATATAAGGTTCTTTCTCAAACTACATAAAACATTGCATTGGTGTGATCTTTAATTTTAATTTGATTTAATTAAAACTTTTAATTGAAAGTCCCATACCTTATTCTTTGTCCCTTTCTAAAAAATCCTTAGAGAACATGTGATTGCCAGTCTGGCAAGTAGAGAGTTTGGAAGTTGTCATTCCTGTCCATACACAACACACACAGAAATTGAACGAACTGAAAATCAACAACTCTTCTTAGATCTATAAGAGAACTGAGGTCACAGCACAAACCACTATCCCCTACATTGAAGAGACAGAACAATGGACACAGAGAATTGCAGCTTACTTATGTGCAGAAGCGTAAAACTCCACGTGAACTAGTACCAGGGTAGGAAAAAGTAAATGGTAATTCGAAAATTGCTGAAGGCTTATTGTGAACAAGTTTGAAAGTTGTCCACACCCCAGAAAATTCTGGGGTGGGGCATAATTAGGAAGATGAGGGAACACACGTTCATCAGTGTTACATTCAAGAGTTCTATAAAGATTTTATGGTGAAGATCAGAGAAAAAGACCACAGTGCTACAAGCAGGGAAATGAAGGAAGTATACATTATGAACTGTGGCCAGAGCCATCTATTCTTCTTAACAAGGCCTGCCTCAAAAGAAACTGTTTTCCTGACCCTAACTAACTGACTAGAGTATTATAAGATCCTGATTGTCCTAGGGAAAGGGAAATACCCAACTCCAGCCCCCACTATCCTCCCTGACTCGCTTATAGGGGAAGAAAACAAAACAAAGCAAAGAAACACCTGTGAAGGCTACAGCCCAAGGACACAGGTCAATTAAAAGACAGGGCCTAATCCTAGGACTCTACAATGCTCCTCCACTCCACAACCCCTTGCCACCCCTTGCCGCCCCTTCCCTAAGACTTCTGTGGAATAAAAGGGGATTACAACAGAAATAACTGCACATTTCAGATGTTAAAAAGAAATATCCAGAGAAACTCAAATACGACAGGGGAGACAAAAAACAAAGACCCCAGAGGAAATGGTAGCCTTTGACATCTACAGTTATAACCAATAGTAAGCACAGCCTAACCCCCTAGCAAATTAGATATAAAACTTCATGTTACAGGCTCTTTACCTCCATTACCTTACCCAGTACATCATGTCCAGTTTTCAACAAAAGGTTACAAAGCATAATAAAAGACAAAACGGCATGAAGAGACAGCTCAATCTTCAGAACCAGACCACCATATCTAAGGCAGAGATGTTGAATTATCTCTGTTGAATTATTGCTGTTGAATTTAAAGCAGTAATTATTAATATGCTAAGAGCTTTAATGGAAGAAGTGGACAAAATGAAAGAACAGATTATTAATGGACAAAGATGGATACTCTAAGAAAAAAACCCACCATAGCAGAAACAAATAGTTTTAAATGGAGACATAATTATTGTCCATATTTATGAAGTATATGGAATATTTTGATACATGATATTTTGATCATGATCAAACCAGGGTAACTGGGAAATCCATTACCTTAACCATTTATCATGTATTTGTGTTGGGAACAATCCACAGCTTCTCTTACAGCTACTTTGAAATATACAATAAATTATTGTTAACTATAATCACCTTAGTGTGCTATCAACCATGAGAACTTGTTTCTTCTATCTTACTGTGTATTTGTACATATTAACTGATATCTCTTCATAACATCCCTTGTTCCTCCCAAACTCTAGTAACCACCATTCTACTCTCTACCTCCATGATATCAAATTTTAGCCTCCACATGTGAGAACGTGCTACATTTGTCTTTCTGTACCTTGCTTAATTTTGTTAACAAATGTCCTTCAGATCCATTCGTGTTGCTGCAAATAACATGAATTTCATTTTAATGGCTGAATACTATTTCATTGTGTATGTATACCACATTTTAAAATCCATTCATCAATTGGTGGACATTTAGGTTGGTTCCATAGTTGGCTATTATTATTAGTGCCACAATAATCATGGGCTTCAACAAACATTGGAGATACAGGTATCATTTTGATATACCAGTTTCTTTTCCCTTGGGTATATACCCAACAGTGGGATTGCTGTATTCTAAGATAATTCTATTTTTAGTTGTTTGAGAAACTTCTGTGGCTGTGCCAACTTACATTTCTACCAGCAGTGTACTAATATTCCCCTTTCTCCACATCCTCACTAGTATTTCTTACTCTTTGTCTTTTTAATAATAGCTATTTTATGGGGGTGATGATATCTCATAATGATTTTGGCTTGCATTTGCTTGATGGTTTGTTATGCTGAGCACTTCTTCAAACACCTATTGGCCATTTGCATGCCTTTTTACAAAAAAAAAAAAATCTATTTTTTTTTTTTTTTTGGACAGATGATATGTCCAATTTTAATTGAGTAATTTGCTTTTCAATTTTTATTTTATTTTTTTGCTATTGAATATTTGAGTACCTTATACAGCCTGAGTATTAGTAAATTGTCAGATGGATAGTTTGCAAATATATTGTTTCATGCTATACATTCTGTAGGTTGTCTTTTCACTTCACATGTATGTGTGTGTATGTGTGTGCATAGTGTGTGTGCAGAAGCTTTTAGCTTGATATAATACAATTGAACTATTTTTGTTTTTCTACCTGTGCTTTTGAGGTCTTTGTCAAAAAAATTATTGTCCAAACAAATATTCTGAAGCAATTACCCAATGTTTTCTTCTAGTAGTTTCACAGTTCCAGGTTTTGTATTTAAGTGTTTAATTTATTTAGAATTGATTTTTGTATATGGTGGGAGACAATGGTCTAGTTCCATTCTTCTGCATATGAAAAACCAGTTTTCCCAGCACTCTTTATTAAGAGTGTGTTCTTTGTTCAGAGTATATTCTTTGTTCCTTTGTTGAAAATCAGTTGACTTTAAACACATGAATTAATTTCTGGGTTCTCTAGTTGGTCTTTGTGTTGGCTTTTATGCCAATACTATGCTGTTTTGGTTACTATAGCTTTGTGGTCTATTTTGAAGTTAAGCAGTTTGATGCCTTCAACATTGTTCTTTTTGCTTAAGATTGCTTTGACTATTCTAGTTCTTTTAGAGTTCTATATAAATTTTAAGATGTTTTTCTATATCTGTGAAGAATGTAATTAGTATTTTCATAGGGATGACATGGAATGTGTAGATATCGTTGGGTTGTGTGGACATTGTAACAATATTATTGTTTCTAATTAATGAACACAATGTACTTTGTTCTACCCTCTTCAATGTCTTTATCAATAAATGTTTTATAATTTTCATTACACAGATCTTTCACCTCTTTGATTAAATATATTCCCAGGTGTTTGATTTTATTTATGTAGCTAATTGCTTTCCTGATTAAAAATAAAGAATGCTTTTGATTGACTCGTAAATAAATTGTTCAAAGCCTAGGAAAGAATCAGTGAGCTTGAGAAAATGTTAATAGATACTTTCATAACTGAAATTAAAAGAGAAAAAAATATGAAAACAACGGAACAGAATATACAAAAACTGTAGGGCAATTATAAAAGGTATAAAACACACAGAATATAAATACAACAGAGAAAAGATAGAAATGAGCAGAAAGATATATTTCAGCAATAATGACTCAGAACTTTCAAAGATTAATGAAAAACAGCAAAACAGAGATTCGTCAAGCTCAGAGACCACCAGCAATAAAAATACCCAAGAAATCTGCACCTAGGCATGTCAAATTTAACCTGACAAATATCAAAGACAAGAGAAGACTCTTGAAAGAAGCCAGAGGAAAAATGTCCTGTAGGTCCACTGAGGTTCATGATGTTAGTTTATGCACCAACAACATTATTTGGTAGACTTTGGTCACTTCTAATTCCTTGAAGCTTTATCAAGTGACTCACTCATTCTCTCTACCATTTTCTCTGACAAAATTGTTGATGATTTTAACATTTAATAATCAATTATACTTCTCCTCCCATAATATTGTTCTATCTTCCCTTGAGTCTCAAAGTTTTATGGTCACACCCAGAAACTGTCACCACCAATAACTGTATCTACCTTATAATAAAAATTTTCAAATATCATATTCTCTGTACACCTGATTTTATGTTTCCAGATAGGACCCACTAAAACCTTGATTCCAACTATTTTATCTCACCAGGAACTTTAATCTGTTGATTCTTCCCTTTGTAACTTTATTCTTTCCTCCATATATTCTCACTTTCCTTGCTTTTAATGGCTATACTTTTAGAGACACTATTAAAATCTCTCACTACACAAATCTGGTTCTAATTTAATCACTGGCTCAGACGTGTCCTTAATTCTGTTCAGTTATCCTAATACGTGTCTCTACTTTTCCACTCTCCTCTCTCTGAGGTGATTATTCACATCATCTAATGACAACATTTTGTTTCTAGAAGCAATCACAAGAGAAACTTCACATGCCTACCTCCCAGGCCTTTTTATTTTTATCTGTGTTCACATAATCTGTCTTCAATCCGTTTAGTACAGATCTGTTCAATATCTTATACATATGCCTCAAGTACCTTTCTCTAAAGTATAATTCAGAATTGTTTCCCAGAATTTTTTTCCTTTATCTTGTTCATAATCAGATGTTTTTGCCTCTACCTTTCACCTGATGCATCTGTAAGTGTAGAAAAATATGTTGTTAACACACCTGCTATTAAAAGAAATTTTCTTCCTATACAGTACTCTACAACTAATATTGTCCCATTTTTTTGTTCTTTAGAAGGAGGGCAAAGGCTGAAAAAGTTTTATATTTTCCGTTTATTTGCTTTCTCACATATAACCTTTCCAGTCAACTACAGCTATCATTTGACTTCCACTTTGTCAGTAACTAAAACCGATTTTTCCAAAACCACTCCCTCTTTCTTGAACTACTGGCCTCCAACTATCAGGTTCTCTTACTTTTCCTTCTCTCTTCCTAGTCACTTCCCTTTACTCTCCTGTCCTAGAAGACTGAATTTTCCAGCAAATTTCAAAGAATGTTCCATTGATGTTTTTCCTATTTCTATATTTACATTAAATTCACGTGATTTCATCCTATCCCATGGCTTCATAGATCATCCGATTATCAGATCTCTCCTTACCATCTTCTCAATCCTTCCATCCTGGATCAAGCACTCTTACTTGTCTCTTACTGACCTTTGCAGAATTCTTTAACATTTCCTAAATACACTATTTTTTGTTATTTTTATATTCATATTCTAACAAACGTCCCTTGCTCACTTGGGTAAAGCCACAGCAGCCTTCTTTGCATCCCTAGAATGCAATCAGTCAAACTGTGCCTCAGACCTTTAGAAGTGCTGCTGCCTCTGACTAGGAAGCACATCCCTAAAATATTTATATTAGTTGATCCCTCACTTTCTTCACATAGGTGCTCAATGTTCTCTTTTTAGATAAATCTTTTTTAAACATGATTTGTAAACAATGTGTTAATTCTCATTCTTTTTTGTCTCACTATCCATAGCAATTATTACTTCCTGAAATATATTTGTCTATTTTTCTGTACAATTTAAGCTCCAATAATACACGTCAAAAAAACTTTTCATTGTTTTCAATGAAAATCACTTTTCATTGTTCAAGTACTCAAAGTATCTCTGCTAATATTTCCTTCTCTAATATTTTGTAATGTTAATATCACATGCTACATCATTTTTTCTTTTTAATATAACAAAATTGTTTCTTCTAACTAGTTGTTGATTATTAAAGAGGGTTGAATTCCATTAAAAATGTAAGCCAAAATGAATTTGTCTCAGTGATAGCTGTTTAAGAAATATTTTCTTTATGATGAAGATATTCCAAAATTAAGAACTGGGAAATACATAGGTAGACAAGTCGAATCAAATCCTCCTAATCTTTCTTCCATTTGGGCTGTATTTATTTAAACAATCAGAGACAAAACTGTACATAAATTCATGGATGTGCCAGAAATAAAATTAACAGTAATGTCAGGTTTCCTCAAGCTTAAGTTAGAGACTAAAAATGGTGGATTAATTCTATGGTCTTCATGCATTTTAAAAGATCAATACTGCAAGTGACATTTTAAATAAAATTATATGCAGTAATTTCTGTTGCTGTGAGAAACTTTAATACTTAAATATTTCTGAGTCCAATAATAAAAACAGAAATTATTCCAAAGGTGATAGCATCAACATAATTTCTTCCTTTTTCGGAGTCTTTATCAGTGCATCTTCCTTACAATCCAAGCAGTTTGTGTGTCTATTCATTTATTTACATTTAACAAAGAGATTCAACATAGTATTGCATCAAGAACCAAAAGAATGCTCAAGGCAATGACACTTGTCATGCATTTACTTTAAACACACCACAATGTATTATTTCTGTGATTTTTCTTAGAAATATAATCCTCTGTAGAAATAAGTAGTATTTGCCATCCATTCAACCCTGCGGCCACATTATAGATATATTGTGTTTCAATTTTAATTATACTTACAACTTAAAAAGTTAAATGAAGCAGGGTGCGGTGGCTCACGCCTGTAATCCCAGCAATTTGGGAGGCCAAGGCGGGCGGATCACGAGGTCAGGAAATCGAGACCATCCTGGCTAACACGGTGAAACCCCATCCTTACTGAAAATATAAAAAAAATTGCCGAGTGTAGTGGCGGGCGCCTGTAGTCCCAGCTACTCGGGAGGCTGAGGCAGGAGAATGGCGTGAACCCAGGAGGCGGAGCTTGCAGTGAGCCGAGATCAGGCCAATGCACTCCAGCCTGGGCAACAGAGCCAGACTCCGTCTCGAAAAAAAAAAAAAAAAAAAAAAAAAAAAGTTAAATGGAATCATTTTCTTAAGTAAAAATAAATAAGATAAAAAATTAATAATTGTGAACACATTTTTATTGTTATTATGAATAAATTATTAGCATTTTACCTGCCTACTAATATTTCACTGACTTGACACGAACTAAGATAGTATATAGTTACTTGCAAATAAAATTGTTTTAAAAATCTTAAATAGTTAGTCATTATGTCTTTTTTTTTTTTTTTTTTTTT
>NW_016816945.1:2998237-3001837 GCF_001698545.2 Rhinopithecus bieti
GTTTACGCCATTCTCCTGCCTCATCCTCCCAAGTAGCTGGGACTACAGGCGCCCGCCACCTCACCCGGCTAGTTTTTTGTATTTTTTTAGTAGAGACGGGGTTTCACCATGTTAGCCAGGATGGTCTCGATCTCCTGACCTCGTGATCCGCCCGCCTCGGCCTCCCAAAGTGCTGGGATTACAGGCTTGAGGCACCGCGCCCCGCCTGCTGTGTCAATATTTTATCAGAAAATATTTTCTCACCCTAAACCACTTGACTACTTACAATGACACTGATCACTATTCTTTACCTCATTTGTTTATTCATTCCCCTATAAAATATTGATCTTTTAATGTGAATTATGGCTTTAATCATGTACCCCTGGCCTTTTGACTCAAATCTTTACGTTATATTTCTAGTATGTATCTTCCTGGAATTGCATATTCATTTCTAATAAAATTAACCAACGATTTCAAACTTTAAAAAATTAGCTAGGCATAGTGGCACACACCTGTATTTCCAGCTATTCAGGAGGCTGAGGCAAGAGGATTGTTTGAGCCTAAGGGTTTGAGGTTACAGTGAACCATGATTGTGCCACTGAACTCCAGCCTCGGTAACAGTGTGAGCCTCTGTCTTAAAAAATAATAACAATACAATTGGTGGAATGAACCTCAGGGTACTCCTAAAGCTTTCTCTGACAGTAATGTTGGCTTTTAAATTAACAGCTAATTTATGAAGTTTGAAGTCATTGGTAAATGTTATGAGAAATGAATACGTAGTTCCAGGAAGACACATACTAGAAACCAAAGTAAAAGATTTGAGTCAAAAGCTCAGGGGTCATGTTTAAAACTATAATTTACATGTGGGGTCTCTTTTGTTGCTTAGGGTGGTTTTGAACTCCTGGGCTCAAATCATCCTCCCACCTTGGCCTCCCAAAATGCTGTGATTACAGGCATGAGCCACCATGCCTGGCCCCACCAACTTTCAATACTAACTGGTTTTCTTTGGCCAAATTCATCTAGTTCAAATACTTTAGTGTATGGTTCAGTACCTGCTATTGCTTTAAACTCTGGGGAATTCTCTCGTTTCTATCATAGTTATCTACATTGTATAAATTTTACTTTCTAATTATTTCTAAAATACCTTCATTTATCTACATCACTACTGCTACTATATAATTGAACTATTATCATCTCTCAGGTATATTCTTGAAGTAACACTGGAATTATTTATTTCTTTAATAACTTCTACTATCCATTCTCTACATTTAGTGCAAGATGTTCATGTTTAACGGGAAAATCAATCATTTTCTTCATCATGAAAGGAAAATAGTGTTCTCCTTATTTAAAAAATAAAGGTAAAATACTTAACCCAAAACACAAGTTCTTTCATAGTTAATGCTGTGTGATACTCTAAGATATCATCCAGCTTCAGGTCAGGCCATTCTGCTGCCCATTCTCTCCAATATCCTAAACCCCTTTCAAATCTGTATGTACTTTTGTTCATTCTGACTATAGTCCTGTATGCATCAAGTCTCCTCTGTCTAGAATCATCTTCTCTCCTCTTTTGTATAGATTATTTTCATTCAATGCAGCTCAAATTCATTTATCTAATAAATACTTCTGTGTTATTCTGACTAATCATTCTCCCTAATATAAGGCTCGCATCACTATGAACTTCTCCTTCAAAATATCTTTCCATGGTCACAATTTCATATAATAATTCAATTAATATCTCTTTCCCATTACACTGCAAATCTATGACAACAAAAGTATTTGAATTCAAATTCACAATTATATTCCAAGCATGTACTAGACACCTAGAATTACCTGGGGAATGAATGAACTTCAAGCATAGCATCTCATCTTGTTCATTTCTGAACCATTGAGGTAAACCTGCCACTGCTTCTTCTGTCTTGTGTGTAGAAAATAAATCTCGATTGACCATTGGTCCTTTCTGAACCATTGAGGTAAACCTGCCACTGCTTCTTCTGTCTTGTGTGTAGAAAACAAATCCCGATTAACCATTGGAATCAAGGTACACTGCTACATTGGTTATCATTTCATTAATTTGTAAAAGGAAATATTAGGTTGGTACAAAAGTAATTGCAGTCTTTGCCATTGAAAGCAATGGCAAAAAACAAAATTAATTTTGCACCAACCTATATGACATTTATTATTTGCTTTATTAAAATAAACTCACTATTAAAACACAATACAGTATATTTAAATAGCATATGTCTTTAATACAATTGAATGTATTTATGTAGAATTAATTAGTAGCTTTAGAACTAAAGTAAATGGGTATTTTGATAATGAAATATTTTATTAAAATACTGGAAAATAACTGTTGACGTAAGCCCATTATATAATATATTCTTTTACTTGTTCAACATGTTATGATACTTTTAGAATTATTATTGTTTTTTCATTATTACTAATTTAAAAATGAGAATGCATTTTTTTACAGATGTGTCAGATATTTGATTTTATGTGCATTTTAGTTTTATTTCATGATTGCTATTTTATGAAAATTTATTTACAAATAAATGCCTAATCTCATCTCAAATAATGAATTTATTTTTCCACAGGAAAAAACAATTTATGGGAGAAAAAAATTTCAAAATGTTGTGAGTCATTACCATCTTTATATTCTAAAAGAAATAATTTCATATATTCTCCAGCCTTTGTAGATAGCATCCTTCATAACATATAAGTATTACTATCTTATGACTAGCTTCATTTTGTCTTAAAACAGGTAAAATAATCATCTAGAATTTGAGAGACATATTAAAAACATGTTTTCTATTTTAATTTTACCCATTACATTTACTGCTGGTGTTTTAAACTATGGTCTTAGGTTTAGACATGCAGAGAAAGAAACATAAGGAAAATTTTGCTGAGGACAGGAATAATTGTCTTAGTGTTGATGCCTTTGCTGACATTGTGTAAAACCAGACAAAGCCATAGCACTCTTTATCGGAGGGGGTGGGAAAATGCTGTGAAAATACAATGCTTTCCATAGTCTTCTCAGGAAGCAAGGTGTTATATTAAAAAATTATTCTTTATCATTTACTATAAATGTTTCATGAAGGCAACCTCTTATTTGAAAAGGAAACTTGAAATTTAAATCTTATTTATTTTTGAAATGAGAATTGTCAAAAATATGACTAGTTTTAGCTGAGTCAGTTTGAAAAATATAAAATTTAAGTAAAATAATCCAGGTACTATGTATCCAGCATGTCTGCATTCAAGAAACATTTTATTCTCACATGATAACAAATACCATATTGTACAATGGTAATATTTCTGTTTATAATATTTATATAGGCTAACACATGAGTTTGTTATGGGCAAATTATTGTATATAATGCTTATCTCTCTACAATCCATTTCACAGTACCAGGAATTATACAATAAACATAATAATTATCTTGAATGTTTTTATTTCAACCACATCTTTGTATTTAAAATGTATTATAACTAATTTTCCTTCGTGACTCTATTATTTGGGAAGGGGAATGTCAAGGACATTTAAGGTAAAGGTCATCTACCTTTGTAATTACTAACCAAAGTAGAAAAGAACATGAAAAAAAAAAAAAAAACTGGTGAAAATGTATA
>NW_016816945.1:3002666-3006893 GCF_001698545.2 Rhinopithecus bieti
TTTTTTTTTTTGAGACAGAGTCTTGCTCTGACTCCCAGGCTGGAGTGCAGTGGCCGGCTCTCAGCTCACTGCAAGCTCCGCCTCCCGGGTTGACGCCATTCTCCTGTCTCAGCCTCCCGAGTAGCTAGGCCTACAGGCGCCCGCCTCGTCGCCCGGCTGGTTTTTTGTATTTTTTAGTAGAGACGGGGTTTCACCGTATTAGCCAGGATGGTCTCGATCTCCTGACCTCGTGATCCACCCGTCTCGGCCTCCCAAAGTGCTGGGATTACAGGCTTGAGCCACCGCGCCCGGCCAAAACATCAGTTCTAAGGGTCCCTATCAGAGCAATGTGAATTCTGCTAAAATTGAAGTGCAAACAAACATCAATTTCATGAAGTTTGGATGGAAGAAAGAGTAATACAGTTAGGCTTTGTGTCCCCACCCAAATCTCATCTCAAATTGTAATGTCCAGGTGTTAAGGAGAGACCTGGTGGGAGGTGATTGGATTATGGGGACAGTTGCAACCATGCTGTTCTTTAGATAGTGAGTGGGTTCTTGAAAGATCTGATGGTTTTATAAGGGTTTGGTAGTTCCTCTCTTGTTCATTTCTTCTGTCTCCTGCTACCTTGTAATGAAGGTGACTGCTTCCACTTCAGCCATGATTGTAAGTTTCCTGAGGCCTCCCCAGTGTACAGAACTGCGAGTCAATTAAACCTCTTTCCTTTATAAATTACCCAGTCTTGGGTATTTCTTTATAGCAGAGAGAGAACAGACTAAAATAGTACTGCAGAGAGTTGTGTTCTACTCTAACAATAGCTAAAAATGTGGAAATGACTTTGGAACTGGGTAACAGGCAGAGGTTGAAACAGTTTGGAGGGCTCAGAAGAATCTAGGAAGAAGAAGATAGAAAAATTCGGAACTTCCCAGTGACTTGGTGAATGGTTTTGACCAAAATGCCGATAATTATGTGGACAATGAAGTCCAGGCTGGCATGGTCTCAGTTGGAGATGAGAAACTTCTTGGGAACTGGAGTATAGATCACTTTTGCTATGCTTTACCAAAAAGATTGGCAGCATTTTGCCCCTGCTCTGGAGATCTGTGGAACTTTGACCCTGAGTGATATTACCTGAAATTGGAACATGTTTTTGAAAGGGAAGCAGAATATAAAAGTTTGGAAAATTTGCAACCTGATGATGCAATGGAAAAGGAAAACCTATTTTCTGAGGAGAAATTCAAGCCAGCTGCAGAAATTTGCATAAGTGACAAGGAGCCAAATGTTACTCACCAAGAAAATGGGGGAAATGTCTCCAGGCATGTCAGAGATCTTCACGGCAGCCCCTCCCATAACAGGCCCAGAGGCACAGGAGGAAAAAATCGTTGCATGGGCCATACCCAGGGCTTTGCTACTTCGTACGGTCTTAAGACTTGCTGCTTTAGGTCCCAGACATGACTAAAATGGTCCAAATTACAGCTCAGGCCATTGCTTCAAAGGGTGCAAACCCCAAACCTTGCTAGCTTCCAATTGATGTTGACTATAGATGCACAGAAGTCAAGAATTGAGGTTTGGGAACATCTATCTAGATTTCTGAAAATGTATGGAAATGCCTGATGTCTAGGCAGAAGTTTGCTGCAGGGGTGAAGCCCTATGGAAAGCCTCTGCTAGGGCAGGGCAGAAGGGAAATGTGGAGTTAGAGCCCTCACTTAGAGTTCCTACTGGGGCACTGCCTGATGAAGCTGTGAAAAGAGCGCCATCATTCTCCACACCACAGAATGAAAGATCCACCAACAGCTTGCACCATGCAGCTGGGAAAGTTGCAGACACTAAATGTCACCCCATGAAAGCAGCCAGAAGGTAGGCTGTGCACTGCAAAGCTGCAGGGGTGGAGCTGACCAACACCATGGGAGTCCACCTCTGGCATCAGTGTGCCTTGATTTTAAGACATTGGGCAAACATTATTTAGGAGCTTTAAGATTTAATGACTACCCCACTGGATTTTGAACTCACATAGGGCCTGTAACCACATTTATTTTGGTCAATTTATCCTATTTGGAATGGGAACATCTACCCAATCTCTGTACCCACATTGTATCTAGGAAGTAACTATCTTGCTTTTTACTTTCCAAGTTCTCAGTTGGAAGGGATTTGCCTTGTCTCAGATAAGACTTTGGATGGTGGACTTTTGATTTAATGCTGAAATGAGTTAAGACTTAAAGGACTTTGGTAAGACATAATTGGTTTTGAAATGTGAAAATACTTGAGATTTGGAATGGACCAGGGTCAGAATGATATGGTTAGGGTTTATGTCCCCAGCTAAATCTCTTTTGAACTGTAATCCTCAAATGTTCAGTAGGAAGGGGTGGGAGGTGTTTGGATGGTGGAGGTGGTTCTCCCCATAGTGTTCTCATGATAGTGAGCAAGTTTTCACAAGATTTGATAGTTTTATAAGTGTTTTGTAGTTCTTGTCTTGTTCACTTCTCTCTCCTGCCACCTTGTGAAGAAGGTGTTTCCTTCCCCTTCCACCATGATTGTACATTTCCTGACATCTCCCAGTCATGTGGATCTGTGAGCCAATTAAACCTCTTTCCTTTATAAATTACCCAGTCTTGCGTATTTCTTTATAGCAGTGTGAAAACAGACTAATAAAATGATAACTCATTGATGCTTCACATAAAGTTTATTAAAACAATGCCCACAGGAATTCATCAGTTTACAAATGGATAACTCATTTTAAGAAGGGACAAGACAATGTTGAAGATGAAGTTTTCAGGGGCAGAATATCCACATCAATTTTCAAGAAAAAATTCATTGCCTTTGTACTATAATTGAAGAGGACCGAAGATGAACAGTGGAAACATTAGCCAACACCATTGACATTTTCATTGGTTTAGCTTACAAAATTCTGACTGAGAAATTAAAGTTGAGCAAATTTTCTGCTCAATGGGTGCCAAAACTGTTGCAGCCAGATCACATACAAACAGGAGCAAAGCTTTCAATGGACATTTTAAGCAAGTAGGATCAGGATGCTGAAGTATTTCTTCCAAGAGTTGTAACATGAGATGAAACATGGCTCTACCAGTATGATCCTGAAGACAAACCATGATTAAAGCATTGGCTACCAAAGGGTGGAAGTGTCTCAGTCAAGAAAAAGCAGTCTGCTCAAGAACAAACGTTATGTCAGTTTTTTGGGATGCTCAAGGTATTTTACTTGTTTACTTTCTGGAGGGTCAAAGAACAACGTTTGCTTATCATTGAGAGTGTTTTGAGAAACTTAGCTGAATCTTTAGTGGAAAAGCATATGGAAATACTTCACCAGAGAGTCCTTCTCCATGAAAATGCTCTTGCTTATTTCTCTCATTAAACAAGGGCAATTTTGAGAGAGTTTCAATGGGAAATCCTAGGTATTCAACTTATGGTCCTGACTTGACTCTTTCTACCTTTTTTTTTNTTATTAGCATTTTACCTGCCTACTAATATTTCACTGACTTGACACGAACTAAGATAGTATATAGTTACTTGCAAATAAAATTGTTTTAAAATCTTAAATAGTTAGTCATTATGTCTTTTTTTTTTTTTTTTTTTTCTCAGAGCTTAGAGATTTTGGGGGAAAACCTTCTTATAAGATTAGTAGAAAGACAGGTAAATAAATGTTTTCTTGATATGAAAATTAACTTGTAATCTATGAAACTTCTTGAAATAGTTTATTAATGAATAAAAAATAGTATCTCTATGCTTAAAATATTTAAGCATACAGGTAGGCATTCAATTCCTAATATGAAACAAGTCTACCTGGATTCATATCCCATCTCTGTCATCATAGACATATTAACTGCATATGTATCCGAATTTAAATGTAATTTTTGTGATTTGGAGAAATAAAGTTTTCTCTTTTGTCTTCAATTTACCTGATTATAAATTGAAGGATACTGTGATCCTTTTATAAAATATTTTAGTGATGAGTTTGAAAAGGATTTACAACCACTTGTGACAAATAACCCTAATATAATGTCCTTCTAGGGAGGTAAATAAAATAAACTATTATGATGGTTTTAACAAGGACACCTAACAAAGTCAAACACCTGAATCAGATTTTACAGTAAATTTTGCTTATTCAGCTTAAATTATATTAAAAAGGTTTAATTTCATAAAAGTACATATCTGAAAGAGATAATCATCAGCCAAAATTTTGTTTGAAGCCTGTAATCCCAGCACTTTGGGAGGCCGAGACGGGCGGATCACGAGGTCAGGAG
>NW_016816945.1:3009052-3013742 GCF_001698545.2 Rhinopithecus bieti
CCTCCCGAGTAGCTGGGACTACAGGCGCCCGCCACCTCGCCCGGCTAGTTTTTTGTATTTTTTTAGTAGAGACGGGGTTTCACCATGTTAGCCAGGATGGTCTCGATCTCCTGACCTCGTGATCCGCCCGCCTCGGCCTCCCAAAGTGCTGGGATTACAGGCTTGAGCCACCGCGCCCGGCCTGCTGTGTCAATATTTTATCAGAAAAATATTTTCTCACCCTAAACCACTTGACTACTTACAATGACACTGATCACTATTCTTTACCTCATTTGTTTATTCATTCCCCCTATAAAAATATTGATCTTTTAATGTGAATTATGGCTTTAATCATGTACCCCTGGCCTTTTGACTCAAATCTTTACGTTATATTTCTAGTATGTATCTTCCTGGAATTGCATATTCATTTCTAATAAAATTAACCAACGATTTCAAACTTTAAAAAATTAGCTAGGCATAGTGGCACACACCTGTATTTCCAGCTATTCAGGAGGCTGAGGCAAGAGGATTGTTTGAGCCTAAGGGTTTGAGGTTACAGTGAACCATGATTGTGCCACTGAACTCCAGCCTCGGTAACAGTGTGAGCCTCTGTCTTAAAAAATAATAACAATACAATTGGTGGAATGAACCTCAGGGTACTCCTAAAGCTTTCTCTGACAGTAATGTTGGCTTTTAAATTAACAGCTAATTTATGAAGTTTGAAGTCATTGGTAAATGTTATGAGAAATGAATACGTAGTTCCAGGAAGACACATACTAGAAACCAAAGTAAAAGATTTGAGTCAAAAGCTCAGGGGTCATGTTTAAAACTATAATTTACATGTGGGGTCTCTTTTTGTTGCTTAGGGTGGTTTTGAACTCCTGGGCTCAAATCATCCTCCCACCTTGGCCTCCCAAAATGCTGTGATTACAGGCATGAGCCACCATGCCTGGCCCCCACCAACTTTCAATACTAACTGGTTTTCTTTGGCCAAATTCATCTAGTTCAAATACTTTAGTGTATGGTTCAGTACCTGCTATTGCTTTAAACTCTGGGGAATTCTCTCGTTTCTATCATAGTTATCTACATTGTATAAATTTTACTTTCTAATTATTTCTAAAATACCTTCATTTATCTACATCACTACTGCTACTATATAATTGAACTATTATCATCTCTCAGGTATATTCTTGAAGTAACACTGGAATTATTTATTTCTTTAATAACTTCTACTATCCATTCTCTACATTTAGTGCAAGATGTTCATGTTTAACGGGAAAATCAATCATTTTCTTCATCATGAAAGGAAAATAGTGTTCTCCTTATTTAAAAAATAAAGGTAAAAATACTTAACCCAAAACACAAGTTCTTTCATAGTTAATGCTGTGTGATACTCTAAGATATCATCCAGCTTCAGGTCAGGCCATTCTGCTGCCCATTCTCTCCAATATCCTAAACCCCTTTCAAATCTGTATGTACTTTTTGTTCATTCTGACTATAGTCCTGTATGCATCAAGTCTCCTCTGTCTAGAATCATCTTCTCTCCTCTTTTGTATAGATTATTTTCATTCAATGCAGCTCAAATTCATTTATCTAATAAATACTTCTGTGTTATTCTGACTAATCATTCTCCCTAATATAAGGCTCGCATCACTATGAACTTCTCCTTCAAAATATCTTTCCATGGTCACAATTTCATATAATAATTCAATTAATATCTCTTTCCCATTACACTGCAAATCTATGACAACAAAAAGTATTTGAATTCAAATTCACAATTATATTCCAAGCATGTACTAGACACCTAGAATTACCTGGGGAATGAATGAACTTCAAGCATAGCATCTCATCTTGTTCATTTCTGAACCATTGAGGTAAACCTGCCACTGCTTCTTCTGTCTTGTGTGTAGAAAATAAATCTCGATTGACCATTGGTCCTTTCTGAACCATTGAGGTAAACCTGCCACTGCTTCTTCTGTCTTGTGTGTAGAAAACAAATCCCGATTAACCATTGGAATCAAGGTACACTGCTACATTGGTTATCATTTCATTAATTTGTAAAAAGGAAATATTAGGTTGGTACAAAAGTAATTGCAGTCTTTGCCATTGAAAGCAATGGCAAAAAACAAAATTAATTTTGCACCAACCTATATGACATTTATTATTTGCTTTATTAAAAATAAACTCACTATTAAAACACAATACAGTATATTTAAATAGCATATGTCTTTAATACAATTGAATGTATTTATGTAGAATTAATTAGTAGCTTTAGAACTAAAGTAAATGGGTATTTTGATAATGAAATATTTTTATTAAAAATACTGGAAAAATAACTGTTGACGTAAGCCCATTATATAATATATTCTTTTACTTGTTCAACATGTTATGATACTTTTAGAATTATTATTGTTTTTTCATTATTACTAATTTAAAAATGAGAATGCATTTTTTTACAGATGTGTCAGATATTTGATTTTATGTGCATTTTAGTTTTATTTCATGATTGCTATTTTATGAAAATTTATTTACAAATAAATGCCTAATCTCATCTCAAATAATGAATTTATTTTTCCACAGGAAAAAACAATTTATGGGAGAAAAAAATTTCAAAATGTTGTGAGTCATTACCATCTTTATATTCTAAAAGAAATAATTTCATATATTCTCCAGCCTTTGTAGATAGCATCCTTCATAACATATAAGTATTACTATCTTATGACTAGCTTCATTTTGTCTTAAAACAGGTAAAATAATCATCTAGAATTTGAGAGACATATTAAAACATGTTTTCTATTTTAATTTTACCCATTACATTTACTGCTGGTGTTTTAAACTATGGTCTTAGGTTTAGACATGCAGAGAAAGAAACATAAGGAAAATTTTGCTGAGGACAGGAATAATTGTCTTAGTGTTGATGCCTTTGCTGACATTGTGTAAAACCAGACAAAGCCATAGCACTCTTTATCGGAGGGGTGGGAAAATGCTGTGAAAATACAATGCTTTCCATAGTCTTCTCAGGAAGCAAGGTGTTATATTAAAAAATTATTCTTTATCATTTACTATAAATGTTTCATGAAGGCAACCTCTTATTTGAAAAGGAAACTTGAAATTTAAATCTTATTTATTTTGAAATGAGAATTGTCAAAATATGACTAGTTTTAGCTGAGTCAGTTTGAAAATATAAAATTTAAGTAAAATAATCCAGGTACTATGTATCCAGCATGTCTGCATTCAAGAAACATTTTATTCTCACATGATAACAAATACCATATTGTACAATGGTAATATTTCTGTTTATAATATTTATATAGGCTAACACATGAGTTTGTTATGGGCAAATTATTGTATATAATGCTTATCTCTCTACAATCCATTTCACAGTACCAGGAATTATACAATAAACATAATAATTATCTTGAATGTTTTATTTCAACCACATCTTTGTATTTAAAATGTATTATAACTAATTTTCCTTCGTGACTCTATTATTTGGGAAGGGGAATGTCAAGGACATTTAAGGTAAAGGTCATCTACCTTTGTAATTACTAACCAAAGTAGAAAAGAACATGAAAAAAAAAAAAAAAAACTGGTGAAAATGTATATGACTTTCACATGAAAATTTATTGTCAGACCTGATCTTTTGGAATGGAAATTTCTTATCAAGCTCAAAACATTCCTCAACACCGAATGCCTAGGCAGAAAATAATAAAATAATATTTTCATTCACACCTTACCGGATCTTATGTTAGATTGTGTTATTATTGAGCATATCTTTTGTGTCCTTAAAATTCTGTCTTCTCTCACACGTGTGTTTCCCACCAATTTAGAAGAACAGAAATTGAGTTTACCCTCTTTCCTAAAACAACTGAAAAATGACAAAATTTATAAAACAGCAGCTTTGAAATATTGAACATTAGGCAGTCTCAGATACTAATTCATAATAGAGGAGAAAGAAATGCTATTGGGTCTATATTTTCTCCCAGCTTATTTGTAGTTTCCAGGAGACAGAACCAGTGGAGGAAGCCAAACAGAGCCCAGTTATCCCTCCAATTTGAGGACACATAACTACTAGTCAAGCATCACCAAGACAGCTATGATCATTAGACGAAATGGCTGCAAAATCAGTTTCAACTTACAAAGCCCCTTGAAATTTTATTTTAGTTTTGGTAAGACTGCATGCATGAAGGAACTTCAAACTGGGTACCTGAGATCTCTCAATAATGTTTCAAAATATGATGATGCAAGAAAAATGTTAAAAATGAATTATTAGGCTGTTTATTTCATAATGTTGGGACAATAATTTTCAGAGACAGATTTATTTCAAAATACAATCCTAATTATCAAAAGTTTCCCATTTAACTTTTACTTATGTATCACTCATATTTACCTAGACTATTTATATCAAATTAAATTTTAAACTGTATTTTAGCCTCTTAAATATTTATAATGTAATTCTAAGACTATATAAATAGAAGCCTTATTTATTTCAGGTATTAAAATTGGGACAGCAAATATAACTGGAAAATATATAAAAGGGGTCTCTAAGAAGTTCATGAAAAATTTATATTATGAAAAAACTGTGCATAGATTTTAAATTTTTTGTACTAAAATAAACTTGTACTAACTTGCTATAACATGTCTGAACAGAATATAGTTTGAGGATAAAAAAGGATAAAACATCAGTTCTTTTTTTTTTTTTTTTTTTTTT
>NW_016816945.1:3016963-3021076 GCF_001698545.2 Rhinopithecus bieti
TTTTTTTTTTTTTTTTTTTAGTTTCTCAATCTGAAATATCTTTAAGGCACACTATTTTTTCTTCAGTTAATGTGAAAAACAACAACAACAACTGAATTGACATGATTGAATTCCCAAGACGCTAATTTTTTTAGGGGTGGACTAAGTGACTGGTATCATTGCTTACAGAGGTTCCTTGAACTTGATGGAGCTCATGTTGAAAAATGAAATTTACATTTTTCATTTTATCTTTTAATTCCATTTTTTCCACAAACTTTCTGAATATGTATGGAAATGCCTAATATCTAGGCAGAAGTTTGCTGCAGTGGTGGAGCCCCATAGAGAGCCTCTGCTAGGGTAGGGCAGAAGGGAAATGTGGAGTTGGACCCCGCACATGGAGTTCCTACTGGGGCACTGCCTGGTGGAGCTGTGAGAAGAGAGTCATCATTCTCCACAACACAGAATGGAAGATCCTGTGTCCATTGAAAACTCTGCTCCACAAACTTTTAAAAGTCCTCTTGTACAGTTTGGATTGACTAAATTTTTGTTTTGTGAATACATTGTCTTTAGAATCCCTTTAAATGAGGGGAAAGGTGGCTTTTGTAATACTTTATAATATGATTTAGATTATTAAAATGTTTACTTACGTACAACATTTCAAGATAATATTTAGCTTAAAATATATTGAATGTAAAATCATTGTAAAATCAATTTTATATTTTTTATGAATTTAATATAATCTTTTATAACCATCTTTTATTGGAGATATTGCTAAAAATATATTCACAAATTGATTTATATCATCCCTTCAAATTCCCCTAAAATGTAAATAAGAGTCATTTTGAAGATACAAAACTTTACTGTTAAAAGATGCAAAACTTTACTTAGATAGACAATTTGTTACATACATTCAACAATTGATTTTTTCAATTTGGGTTTCCATTTTAGTGTCACATTTTAACTTTGCTGACAGTGCACTTTCTTATACTCCTGATTATTTTTCCACTCCAGCATGGTCAACAGTATCATTTTCATGAGATTTTGGTGAAGGATTTACATCTATAACTAGAAAGTCACAGAAATTAGAACCAAAGAACTAACAATCAAAACTCGGATTTCCTATGAATAAACTCTATAACTGTAAGAAATTTCATGAACAAAATTAAGAAAATTATTGGTTTGGTTTGAATAATTTCATTAACCAAATTAAATAAATTGTTCAAACTCTCTGTGAGACAGTTTTCTCATTTGTAAACTATGCATAATAATAGTGTTAAGATCATAAGGTGCTGATGAAGAGTAAATGGCTTGTATAAAATGTTTAGAAAAGTCTCTGGCCAGATAAGTTTAATAAAAATGTTTTGTATTTCTACTTTAAAGTATATTTAATCAATATAATCAAATAATACATAATTTAACATCTATTTGTTGCATTCCTGGGTGTTTGCTAAGGACAAAGAATGAGTAAGACCTTTGTTCCCCCCATCATTACAAAGCTAATACTAAAACATTCTTATTTTAATATCTCTCATAAGATTTATAAAAACTGACACATGTTTGTATTACTCTCTCTTTGTACCAGATCCAAATGGCAACATTGAGCATATTAGTATTCTAGGGCTGTCACAGTAAATAACCACAAACTGGGTGGCATAAAGAAGGAGAAATATAGCCTCACAATTCTGGAGGCTAGAAGTCCAAAATCAAAGTGTTGACAGAACCATGCTACCTCTGAAACCCATAGGGAAATTGTTACTTTCCTCTTTCTAGCTTCTGATGGTTTTCTGGCAATCTTTGATTTTTTTTTTTTTCCCGACAGAGTCTCTCTCTCTGTCGCTCAGGCTGGAGTTCAATTGTGTGATCTCGGCTCACTGCAACATCTGCCTCCTGGGTTCAAGCTATTTTCCTGCCTCAGCCTCCCGAGTAGCTAGCTGAGGTTACAGACGCCCATTACCATGCCTGGCTAATTTTTGTATTTTAGTAGAGACAGGGGTTCGCCATGTTGGTCGGGCTGGTCTCAAACTCCTGACCTCAAACGATCCACCCACCTTGGCCTCCCAAAGGGCTTGGATTATAGGCATGAGCCACCGCACCTGCCCTTTTGGACGTTTCTTGGCTTGTAGATGCAGCACTCCAATTATTCATCTTCATATGGTATTCTTTTTGTGTTTCTTTACATCTCCTTTCCTCTATGTGTGTCTCTGTCCAAATTTTCCCGTTTTATAAGGACACCAGTCACACTGGATTGGCATCCCCACTAATGAACTTATCTTAACTTGTCCATACATTGCATGCAGTATCTTATTCTATGCAAAGGTTAGCATAATTCATATCACTGGCAAAAGCCTCCACTAATCTTTCCAACTGTGAGACAGCAAAAGTTTTCTCATGATGCTCTTTACCACCAACTCTATCTGATCTTGGGTTATCACTTTTTAAGAGACATGACCAAATAGTTCTGAAGATTCATTTCCTTCTCCTTTTTAGTAACAGAGAGTTGTTTCAATTGAACTGTGTATGCCTGTGGAAAGGTAAGACTGTCACATCATCATTCCTTGTAGCAAAGTTCTTCCTAGAGCCCTTGTATGCACACCTTGTCCCTCACACTTTGTATGCACACTCTGTAGCATACTTCCTGGGCCCAGGAATTCTTGTTAATTTAGCAAACTAGGTGTTCACTAACACATTTTATGCTAATCTTTTATTCTATAAATGTCTGCAGAAGTGTGGAGCAGTGTTTACTCTCTCTTAGAACATTGACCATGGCCCATACAGAACATATGATGTTTATGTATAGTAGTCATGAAAAAAAATCAACTTATCAACATAGACACTTAAAAACTGCATGACATAAAATAGTAATAGAAACACATTAGTAATAGAAAATAGATTTTAATTAACATTTTAACTCATGACAGTTAAATAGGCAACATAAAATATATTGGAATATAGAATATTTTAAAAATAATGATTAATGAAAGTATAGAAAAAATCATTTTATTTCAATAGAAAATACATGCATAAATTAACAATAACACAGAAAGTAATGAAAAAGCAACATCTGCTTATAAATTTGTTAACACAACAGAAAACAAAACAAAACAGAAAACTTTCTCCTAAATCATGGGTAAAGAATATAATATATTTAAAATTTCTGAATGCCTAGAATATATTATACCAAAGTGAAATACTCTGTATCAGAAACTATGAAATGTCAACAAAGTAATGACCTATGAAATATTCATTTTTTAACTCCTAGGTTTTATAAGTTAATAGATATCAATGAAATTGTAATGGCTATGCAGTCAACTCAGTTACAAAAACAACAAAATTAACAAAAAAGTCAAAAGGAAGGCATTAATAAAATATCAACTATTATATTAGAAGTATTAAAATAAATTTATAACTCCAATAGCCAAAAATTTTTAAAATAAAATTATAACATAAATATATCAGCTAGTATGGTAGAACAATTTATTCACATCTATTAAATAAATGTATAGTAATAAAAGAGAAAATCAGTCATAGCCCCTTCGCTAAATGCTTACAAAAGTTATCAAACCTTTAAAGGGAACTCTCTAAATTTACTAAATCTGAATCTAGAAAATAGATAACATGTGATATGGTTTGTGTCCCTGCCCAAATCTCACCTTGAATTACAGCTCTTGTAATCCCCATATGTTGTGGGAGGGAGGTAATTGGATCATGGGCGGTGGTTACCCTCAGGGTGTTCTCTTGATAGTGAGTGAGTTCTTATGAGATCTGATGGTTTTATAAGGAGCCTCCCCTTTGCTGGGCACTCATTCTCTCTCCTGCCAACCTGTGCAGAGATGCCTTCTGCCATGATTTTAAGTTTCCTGAAGCCTCCAAGCCATGCAGAACTGTGAGTCAATTAAACTTCTTTTCTTTATAAATTACCCAGCCTCAGATATTTCTTCACAGAAGCATATGGATGCATAATGTACCATGTAAAAATTTAATAAATGGTGCTGGGAAAACTGGCAAGCCACATGTAGAATGAAACTGGATCTTCATCTCTCACCTTATATAAAAATCAACTCAAGATAGATGAAAGACTTAAATCTAAGAGATGAAACCATAAAAAAATTCTAGAGGATTATATATATATATATA
>NW_016816945.1:3021651-3066728 GCF_001698545.2 Rhinopithecus bieti
TATATATAAACTCTTCTAGACATTGGCTTAAGCAAATAATTCAAGACTAAGAATCAAAAGCAAATGCAACAAAAACAAAAATAAATTAATGGAACCTAATTAGACTAAAAGCATTTGCACAGCAAGAGAAGTAATCAGCAGAGTAAAAGGACAACCCACAGAGTGGCAGAAAATATTTGCAAACCATGCATCCAGCAAATGACTAATACTCAGAATCTACAAGGAAATCAAACAAATCAGCAAGAAAAAAAAATAAACAATCACATCAAAAAGTGGGCAAAGGAAATGAATAGACAATTCTCAAGAGAAGATATACAAACAGCCAACAGACATGAAAAACTGCTCAACATCACTAATTATCATGGAAATGCAAACCAAAACCACAATGAGATGCCAGTTTATTACTTCAAGAATTGTCATAATTAAAAAATCAAAAAGTAATGGATGTTGGTGTGGATGTAGTTAGAAGGGAACACTTTTTTACACTGCTGGTGAAATATAAATTAGTATAACCACTACGGAAAACAGTATAGAGATTTTTTAAAGAACTAAAGTAGAACTATCATTCAATCCAGCAATCCCATTACTCAGTATCTACCCAAAGGATAGATATATGAAAGCTAATATATGAAGAAAAACATACACACACATTCTTATAGAAGCACAATTTGCAACTGCAAAAATATAGAACCAATCTAAATGCTCATCAACCAACAAGTGGATAAGAAAATGTGGTATATATTCACCATGGAATACTTCTCTGTCATAAAACGCAACAAAATAATTGTCTTTGTAGCAACTTGGATGAAGCTGGAGGCCATTATTCTAAGTGAAGTAACTCAGAGATGGAAAACCAAACATTGAAAACTCTTATTTGGAAGTAGGAGGTAAACTATTGAGATGCAAAGAAAAAAGAATGATATATTGGGCTTTGGGGCTCCGGAAGGGGTTAAGGCAGTAACGTATAACATATTGGATACAGTGTACACTGCTTGGGTGATGAGTGCACCAAAATCTCAGAAATCACCAATAAGGAACTTATCCATGTAACCAAAAACCAGCTGTACCCCACACTAAAATATAATAAAAGATTAATGATTTTCTCCAAAAATGATTAGTTATATATATTTTCATAAAGAAACTTTAAGAAACATTCAGGTCAGGTAATTTATATGGTATGTTAATACTTCCAGAACATGGGAGAGGAGTGGGTAAAGCTCTCAATTTCATTTTCTGAAAGAAGTATGGCATTGAAACCTAAAGAAACACTGAGAAGACTACAAGCCAATATCATATATGGCAATTGACATAAGATCATAAAGAAAATGTTAGGAAATAAAATTTAGAAACTCATTAGAAAAATGATGTATTATATCATGTATATTCTGAGGTTTCAGGTTTCCTTCAATATTAATAAGGCTATTATTAAACATGAACAGAAACTTGATAAAATCTAATATGTATTCTTGATTTTTAAAATATCAATAAAATAAATATAGATGTATAAATTCTTACTATTGTAAAATGTATCTGATCAAACCAAAGAGCAATTCTCATATCTGGGGAAAATATTAGAAGTATTTGCATTGAAATGTAGACTGTAGACTACTTAAGTGTTGAGTGAAAATAGTCACAGCACACATTTTGTACATCATCACTCATTCTTTCATCTTGTCTTCATCCATTCTTCCTTCCCGTCCATTTTTACCTTCTTGCTTTCCTCCTTCCCTCTCTTATTCCTGCCCTCCTTTCCTCTTTTTCTTCTTTCATTCCTTCCTCTCATTTATTTACTGTCTTTTACCCTTCTAATCTATACTTACTCTCATCCACTCATGGCCAACATCTCCATTGTGTTTAATTTATATATTTTGTTTCAATGAGTACTAATAACACGCATGTTGTTTTGTGTGCATGTATTTTTTAAAATAAACTATTTATTTTATAGCAGTTTTGGGTACGGAAAATTGACAGAAAGACACAAAGACTCCCCGTATACATTATATCCCCACACATGCATAGCCTTCTTCATTGTCAATATATACACTAAAAGTAAGAATTTTAGCTTTTATCCTAAATAAAATTAGAATTTTACACTAAAATTAGAATTGTATACACTAAAGTGACTTATTTGTTCCAATTAATGAACTTACATTGAAACATTTTTATCACTCAACATCCATAGTTTACATTGGGGTCCACTCTTGGTGTGGTGCATTCCATGAGGCTGGAAAAATGTATTATCACATATAACCATTAGTTTAATATCTTACAGAGTATTTTCTCTGCTATAAAAATCCTCTGGTCTCCATATATTCAGTCCCTCACAACTATTGGAAACCACTATTTCTACTGTTTCAATAGTTTACCTTTTCCAGAATTTCATATAGTTGGGGTCATACAGTATGTAGCCTCTTTAGATTGGATTATTTCACTTAGTAGTATTAATTTAAGATTCCTCCTATTTTTTTCTTATTTATTTATTTATTTATTTGAGATGGAGTTTCACCTTTGTTGCCCATGGCATGATCTAGGCTTACTGCAACCTCCACCTTCTCCTGGGTTCAAACAATTCTCCTGCCTCAGCCTCCCCAGTAGCTGAGACTACAGGTGCCTGAAAACACGCCCAGCTAAGTTTTTGTATTTTTAGTAGAGATGGAGTTTCACTATGTTTGCCAGGCTGGTCTCAAACTCCTGACCTCAAGCGATCCACCTGCCGTGGCCTCCCAAAGTGCTGGGATTACAGGCGTTAGCCACCATGCCCAGCCCCTTCCATGTCTTTTTATGGACTGATAGCTCATTTTTTTCAACACTGAATAGTTTTCCATTTTCTGGATGTACCAAGTTTATTTATCAATTCACCTGAAGATATATTTTGGTTGATTCTACGCTTTGGCATTATGAATAATGCTGCTATAAGCATTGCCGTGTAGACTTTAGGGTGACTATAAGCTTTTGATTATGTCTCTTTTTTCAGACTATGGAACAAGTATGTTGTTATTCCATTTTATTTGCCTTTTGGTGTGCCTTACAATATGTTCTTGATAGTCAGACATGATACATGGCGTAAAAGGAACTCTGGTAGCAGGTCTTTAGTAGTGACATGTTAAGGTGCAAGGAGATGGGGTGGGTGTGGAGAAGCAGTCTATAGCCCTACAATAAGATCTAAATATTCTAGTGTGCCTGTGCCCCTGGGCTATCAACTACAAATACCTCTCACCTTCTGCCCTCCCTCCCCTTAAGAGAGACGAAATGGCTAGAATTGGCTGAAGTTGGGTATTTCCCTTCCTCCACAAGGAAGATGAGAGCCAGATAGAGTTGAATATTTTCCCGTATCACCAGTTAGTTAGGCTCTATTGAAATGCCAGTAGGCGAGATTAAATAGTCACTCCTGAGGGAAGACTTTGTTAAGAAGAACAGAATGCTCTTGTGCATTTCAGAATGGTTCCTTTTCCCCTCATCTTGCCAGAAGCATAAAAGATTTTCTCAGATAGTCAATGTAAGAACCAAGTCAAACTCCTGGAGATAAAACTTACAAAAATATAGATGCCCTCCTGTGACTGGGTCCTCCTAGAGATTTTCACTCTCAGAGTAGTCCGCAGTGAGCTTCCAGCAATTTGTCAATTACAGTTCAGGTTGTCCTGCAAAGCATTGGTTCCTAAAGAGGTTTACACTTATGAGTTTCTATCCCTCTAAGTTGTGATTCTCTCTAGATCTGTCCTTTTGGTCTCTCTAGTTTTGGGGGCAGTAGGTTGTCCTGTATCCTTGTTCCTCTTATGGATCTATAAAGAGTTGTTGATTTTTCAGTTTCTCCAGTTGTTTGTTTATTGTGAGGATGGAGTAGTAACTTCCAAACTTCTTACATGCTGAGCCAGGAAACAGAAATCTCCTGCATGTATCTTTAATTTTTGAAAATGATATTGTGTTTTATGTTATATTATTAGCCAGTAGCTAATAATAGAACATGAGAAAAATGTTGTGAAAAATGAGATGAGAAAAGTGTTGTGAAAATAGCTCATTGCTAATGTATTATGAATCACTTAGAATACAATGTATTTAATAGTATATTTGGCAATGTGAAGGAGACTTAAAAACATACATTAGTTTTTTTGTTTGTTTGTTTGTTTTAAAGTAAGCAATTGAATGTGATAATCAGCTAATTGGAGATTTTAAAAATTGGAAAGAAAGTGTTGACTTCATCACCATTTGAACCAATGGTGAAATATAATATAAATTTGAATAGGAAGACACCAACATCATAAGATATACATTCTTCCTACATTAGTATATAACTTAAACACTATTTCGAATGAAACAGCAAGATGACTCTAAATTTCATATAGAAAACTAAGTTTCAAAAGTAAACACACAAACAAAACAAACCCTAAAATGCTTGAGGAGAGACTCATTCTACTGGATTTAAAACATGTAAGAAATATAGAATTCTATTAATATATTTCAGAGACACGAATAGACAATGAGATCAACAGACTAAATAGAAAGTAGAGATGATGTGAACTTATTTATATAGGAATTTAGTATACGGATTATCTGCCACTAAACTGACTTTTTAAGAAAATTTAAAAATAATTATATTTCTAGAAATTGAGAGAAGAGAGAGAAAGGAACCAGTTAGGCAGATACTTAGGACAAGGTCTCCAGTAGAAGTCTTTCTAACAAAAGAGCAGCCTGGAAGAAATCAAGCTGCAAGCACTGATAAGGAAGCAAGGTCCAACGACTTTGATTCTTGTCCAACCAGCAAGCTCCACCTATACACAGTAGGCTTCAGTGAGCACATTCCTCTCCTGTTTGTGTGCACTCAGATAAGGGAACTTGCACAGGGTTCTTGCATAAGACAGGTCTGCAGCTGGATAGATAAGTTACACAAAACCAGGCATGTCCGGAGTGGAAAATTCCAGCATCTGATGCATGCGCAGTAACGGAGGTAAAACAATATGGAGTAACTCAGGCTAAGAGCCTGCATACATACTAGAGGGATGGATGGAGTTAACAGTAATTTGCACCTTATGAAAATAAAATGCTTTTCGTGCCTTATGCAAATGAAAAACCCCACCCATTGTTTATTAAAACTTTTGCATTCAACTGCGTGATGGCAACTCTCTCAGTCCCCCTCTCCACTGTAGAGACCTTTCATCTTTCACTTATTAAACTTTGACTCTAACCTCACCCTTGGTGGCCATGCTCCTTAATTTTCTTGGTTGTGAGACAAAGAACTCCGAGTAATACCTCAGATAAGGAGACTGCTGCTTCAGTGACCCTAGACTACTTCCAAGTAAACATAATATTTTCTATTTTTACCAGTTATAATGTCTCTCAATATAAATGATACATTCAGTATTTTAAATCTGTACAGTCGCTTAAAAATACTAGCATAAAGAGAGAAAACTAGGGGTTTTAAACATTTGTGGTTGCATATTATTAACACTACTACTGCCACTGATGTCATTTAACATGTGCTCGATGATTGGTTATCATATCTGTATAAGAGAATAATTGTGGAAATGGTAAGCACATATTTTGTCTTTTTCTTGTAATTTTTCTATTATAATGAAATTGTAGGACTGTATTATGTATGTGCCATATCAAATCAATAGCAGAAAGTAAATTAGACTATAAGTGGTATTAGGATAAATAAGTAGCAATCTAGGGAAATTTGAATTCACCAAGATTAATTTCATATACATTACTAAATTTAGTTTGTGTGTGTGTGTATGTGTGTATGTGTGCATTCACCATCATTTTCTCTGTTGAGGATAATTATTTAGCAGAAAGAGAGGAGGAAGTTTGTTCACTGTCTACCTTTTGTGCTATTTAATTTATGTAATTAGTTATTTATTTATATGTCAAGATATATTGATTTAAATTATAAATAAGTAAAATATATGAAAAAGGTAATTAAGATATTGAGAGGCATAAACCCCTTCAATGTATTCATACATAAATACAAATAATACCTAACTTACAGATTTACTGTTATACTTAAATTAGATTCTACATTACCATTACTAGTACATGAAATACAGTAAGTGCTCAAAATGAATAGAACTTGTTACCAAAACAATACCACAGTATCTTCAGTACTAAATAGAATAAATTTTCTTTCTTCTTATTAAAAGAAAATGGAAGTCAATCTAGTTTTCCAGACTCAATGAGTTATCATTTACCAAACATGATTCAGAAAGATGGGGATAAATCGTAAGTTAGAGTGAGGAAATGAAAATCTATCACAACAGTTTCAATGGTAGAAATTTGTATGCCATTAAAATTAATCCTTCAAATTTTATGACAATAATAAACTAAAAGTGTTAATATATTTTCATGATCAGTGAGATAATTCATCGGTTATCAATGTATTAACAAATAAGTATTGGTCAGTACAAAATAATTTCCTCAAAAAACAGAATATCGACACACAAATATCAAGTGACAATTTTTGTTCTTTTTTTCATTCTCTCACAAATGTTACAATCTGATTTTTATCCTTAATTACTAAGTGTTTCAGATATTACACATCTTAAAAAATATTAGCAAAACCACAAGTCTTTAGAAACTGCTATGTAGCTAAAAGTTTTTTCCTCAATATGTGGTTATAGTGTGAAATGTAACTGTGAAAATGACATTGTGGGCTGCTATATTTATCCTCTCAAAGACTTCAGCAGCACATCAAGTTTACTCAGTTTATGATTATTTTTATTACTTGATGCTGCAGGCACAAACTGAGAGAAAAATGTACTAGCTGCTTTCTGAGTTTTACATCATTGCCCATAATAGAAACTCAGCACTTGAATCTAATTGACAAATTGATTGAGTACTCAGGGAGATACTATGCTGAGTACATTGACAAAACTTCATTGATACCTCAGTACTAAATAGAACTTTATTTTATTGCTATGTTTAGTCTTATATCTGACAATAATGTAAGGCAGAAGAAAAAAATGTTTTCAAAATATTCCCCAAGAAATATATTTAAACTAGAGAATCAAATTTTACCTATTATTAAAGGGGACATTTTAATTGTCTATCATACTTTTTAAAAATACAAAAGTTGTAGCTATTTTAAAAGGTTTTTTTTTTTACCAGTTTGTTTGTTGTTGTTGTTGTTATTGGTGGTGGTGGTAGAATAAATGGCAATTGAGGGATAGAGAAGCATCATACAAAAGAAAATCGGTCTGTGTATGAATGTCCATACTTGTAAAATCAGAAGACTATCTTAGGCACTGATTTATTAACTGGGGAGCATTAATATATGTCAAAATTTTTTTAAACTATAAAGTGTTGTAGAAATTTAATTAACATTCTTGTATTTTTAAAGTATAACAGTCAAGAAAGACTGGATTTTCATATGGTAGCAAACAATTGTATATCTCAGTGACATAAAACAGCCAACATCTATTTTCAATCCTTTACTTCCAAGAGAGGTCTGTTGATCATATCGCACAAAGCCCCAAATTGATGGAGCCATTATCATATGTAAACATATAAACAGATATGTAAACATAAAACATATAAAATGTTTATCTGTCCTCTATCAAAAAGAGAATCTATTGCACTGACAATTAAATATCTAGACCAGCACATATATGTGTTGCCTTTTGCTGTAAGCATTTATTGGCTAGCATTAGGAAGCCTACTAGCCAACATAAACCAGAGAAAGCAAATTTATCATACATCAGCGAGTGGGAAAATGGAAAACAATTGTCAGAAGCAATATCCATTATCACAGAAAATAAATCTTGAAAAATGGAGTAAAATGAGCAGTAAGAGGATCCATTTGACAACATGAGATTAACAATATTTAAGTCTGACATTTCTAAATATTAGCAAGTATGTGGAGCAAAGGGTATTCTTATATACCAGTGGTGGAGTGTAAACTGATGCATGTCATTAGGGAAAAATTTTAGAAAAACCTAAGAAAGTTAAAGATGTAGAAGCCCTAAATCCTAATTCAGCAACAAGTTCTACTTTTTTAAAAAACAAAAAAGATTGTTCAAGCGCAGAAATAATTATTGAAACTTGCATGTAACAGTGAAATATCAAAAACAACCTACATGTCTAAAAGTTCATCAGAGAATTCATAAATACAAATTATGATAAACAAAATATTCACATACATAAAATGAGTAAAACTGCATTCAGCTATATAAATGAATATTCAAAATTACAAATATTAAATTTTAAAAAGGAGATTAGAGAATTATATGCATGATATGCTATTACATAAAGAATTTAAAAAGCACAAACAAATTATGTAAATTATAACAGATAAATACCTAATGTCATAGATATTGTTATAACAATTTGTTATTTTAATTATATAGTTTAAATTATGTATAAATATTTTATACTATATTAATTGTTTCCCCATTTTTTTAGTTATCTATTTACTAAATTTATTTATTTGATGTGACTTAGATTTATTAGTACTTATTTTTAGTTAACTTAAGTGTCTTTATACTTAAAATATAGTCGGGGAGTCGAGAAATTCTGATAATTATAAAAACACAATTAGAGTAAATCCAAAATTCTTAGCTGGAATGTGGGTCAAAAAGTTAACCTTTATTGGATGATCATTGTATCCCAAACCCATCATTCTGCAACTGTGTACATGTAAAGAGCAAAACAATTTTTAAAGATCTTAAAGTCTTGACTAGTTTTCCCAAAGGTCTGATTTTTATTTTAAGAAGTGCAGAAACTCTTCTATGCAGTTGAGAAATAATAAATCTACCCCCTATGCCTGCAGCCCATTCAAATCACGGATATACTGAAGATTAAAGGCAATGGTAGAGTCCTTTATACATTTTAGAACAATTAACCATTTTTAGACCCATCCGATGCTTATCTTAAAATATTTTCTCAGACTTGATCAGTATCGGGCTGACTCGCCATGGTCTCTGAAAATAATCATTAAATAGATACAAATATTTGTGAGCTCAGTAGCTAAAATACTCTAATTCAGTCTGGCTGGGATAGTTTATACAAAGACAACAATACAATTCAAGACTTAAAATTGTTTAAATATATTTTTTATTTAAAAACAAGTTGGTTTATCTCGTGCAACACACTAGTTATAACATGTCAAAATTCTTCGCATAGTTCTAAAACCTTTTATCAGTAGATGGATTATTTACAAAATATACAATACACTATCCTTTGTCTATTGACATGTGTGATTTTAAATATACTAGGTTCAATAGAATTAAAGTTAAATACCTTGCAAGTAAGAGTTAATATTATTATCTATATTTATTGTTTAATAATGTATACATGATTCCCTGCTGCATTAATATACATCACAGCCTTAAATATACTAAACTTAATGTAAGCTTAACTTAAGGAATTTTTTAAAATGGCCTTGAGTCCTTTGGGACTAATTCCTATTTTTAACAATGGTTTTGAACATTTTATATCTTATACTTTTATATTTTATATTTATACACATTTTTACAAATGTACTGTGTGTAGAAATAGGGGTTTCTATTACTTGTGAATCAGTTAATATCATACATTTTGATAGACAACACAGAATCAATGGATGCATTCATAAAGAAAAACATAAAAATAATTTGTGTATGTGATGAATGTTTTTTGGCTATACTCTAAGCAAATGGGTTCTGAAAATGTATAGGAAATTTGGAAATTAAGGTAAACATAAGCAGTCTGGAAACAAAATTAATAAAGTTCAAAATATGGAAATTAGAGAATGTATAAAATGTATTTTGAAAACATTAAAGAATTGTTACATGTTTTATTACTTTTTTTGTAGTGGCATGATAATGTGAAGATAAGCTGATGATATTATGGCAATGTCTATTGTTAGATATAGGAATATATCATTATATTTAGAAAATATTACTAGATATAGAGAAATAATTACTAGAAAGATAACATATTTCTCTCTGTTGTATATTCTTAATCAAATATATTACGTATTCTCTGAAGAAAATAAATATAGCTTTTATTAGCCTTTTTATAGATTATTTACATGTTAAAGTATCTATATATCTCTATAATGATGAGTAAATTTTAAAAAATTGTGATTTATAAATAAAATAGAAATAAATGCCCAATTAAGAATCAACAGGAGTTTGCTAAGAACAACTTCTGGAAACTAAACATAGTATTGAAGGTTTACTGGAACGTATCAGAACAATACGACGGACTTAACGTATCCTGTTTTTAACAAAAATGGTTTGTGAAAATTTTACTATTCATAATGTTTATTTGGCAAAAAAATCCATAAAATGTTTAACACAAGGTATAAGAATGGGTCCTAGTAAGTTAAAAACAACACACTTTCTTAAAAAAATCATATTCAGAGATTGGTGACTATATTCAGAGATCACTGAATATAAAGAGAAATCAATCAAGCAGAATAGTTCCCAAGCAGAATTGTAGTCCTCATCTCTATCCTTTCAACCCTTAAAAATTAATGATCTTTACCTAAAAATAATATGAGCCATCTATGGCAAACCAACAGTCAACATCATACTGAATGGGCAAAAGCTAGAAGCATGCCCCTTGAGAACCTAACAAGGCAAGGATGCCCACTCTCCCCACTCCTATTCAGCATAGTACTGAAAGTCCTAGCCAGAGCCATTAGTCAAGAAAAAGAAATAAAAGGCATCCAAATAGAAAGAGGAGAAGTCAAACTGTTTACAGGCTAATGACTTTATGTTTAGAAAACCCCATGGTTTCTGTCCAGAAGCTCCTAGATCTGATAAACAATTTGAGCAAAGTTTCAGGATGCAAAGTCAGTGTATGACAATCATTAGCATTTCTGTACACCAACAATGTCCAAGCTGAGTGTTGAATGAAGAATGCAATCAAATTCATGATAGTCCCAATAAAATAAAATAAAATAAAATAAAATAAAATAAAATAAAATACTTAAGAATACAGATAACCAGGGGCTTGAAAGATCTCTATAACTAGAATTACAAAACACTGCTCAAATAAATCAAATATGACACAAACAAATGAGAAAACATTCCATGATCATGGATAGGAAGAATCAGTATTTTCAAAATGGCCGTGCTACCCACATTGATTTACAGATCAATGGTCTTCCTATCAAGCTACCCAAGACATTCTTCGCAGAAATAGAAAAAGCTACTCTAAAATTCATATGGACCCAAAAAAGTACCTGAAGAGTGAACATAATCCTAAGCAAAGAGAACAACTTGGAGGCATCATATTATCCAACTTCAACCTACAGTACAAGGTTACAGTAACCAGAATAGCATGGTACTGGTAAAACACAACAACAACAAAACAGACACATAGACTAATGGAACACAATAGAAAGCCAAGAAATAAAGTGGCACACCTACAATCATCTAATCTTTAACAAAGCTGACAAAAACAAGCAATGGGGAAAAGACCCCATATTCAATAAGTGGTGCTGGGATAACTCGGTAGACATACACAGAAGATTGAAACTGGACCCCTTTATTACACAATATACAAAAATAAACTCAAGATGGATTAAAGATTTAAATGTAAAACCTAAAACTAAAAAAACCCTTGAAGAAAACCTAGAAAGCACCATTGTGGACATAGGCTCTGGCAAATATTTCATGATGAGATTTCAAAAGTAATTTCAACAAAATAAAATTGACAAATTTGACCTAGTTAAACTAAATCACTTCTTCTGAGGAGAATAAACAGACACCCACAGAATGAGAGAAAATATTTGCAAGCTATACATCTGAGCAAGGTCTAATATCGAGAATGTACAACGAACTTAAATTAACAGGCAAAAAATGAGCAATTCCATTAAAACTAGAAAAATAACATGAACAGACACTTTTCAAAAGAAAACATACATGTGGTCAACAAGCATATGAAAAAGTGTTTAGCATCACCAATAATTAAAGAACTGCAAATCTAAACCCCAATGAGGTACCATCTCACACCAGACAGCATGGCTGTTATTAAAAAGTCAAAAAATAACAGATGCTGGTGAGGTTGCAGAGAAAATGGAATGTGTATACACTGTTGGTGGGAATGTAAATTAGTTCAGTCAATGTGGAAAGCAATTTGGCAATTTCTCAAAGACCATAAAACAGAACTACCCTTCCACCAGTAACCCCATTATTGAGTATATGCCCAGACACATATAACTCATTCTAACATAAAAATATGTGCACATGTGTGTTTGTCATAACTTTATTCACAATAGCAAATACATGGAATAAATCTAAGTGCCCAATCAAAAGTAGATTGGATAAAAAATAGTGGTAGGTATACACCATGCAATGCTATCCAGCCATAAAGAAGAATGAGATGTTATGTTCTTTTCAACAATATGGATTGATCTGGAAGCCATTATCCTGACTGAAGTAATGCAAGGACAGAAAATCAAATACTGTATGTTCTCACTTATAAGTACCACTGAAAATAAACACTAGAGCACACTTGAAGGTGGAGGATGGGAGGAGGGTGAGGACTGAAAAACTGCCTGTTGGGTACTGTGGTTATTATTTGGGTGACAAAAAAATCTGTACACCAAACCCTCATGACATGAAATTTACCTATATAACAAGCCTGCACATGTAACCATGAAATCAAATTAATTTTTTTTAAATTAATGATTCTATGATGAGTTTGGATAAAATAATGATTAAATTTGTTTACTAGATATGCAATAAATCAAATATAATATGACTAAAATGTTGAAACACAATAAAAATAATATATGTTTCTTATAATATTGAGATAAGGATCATAGTTACAGGAAAATGTAATTATTATATTTGGATCTCATCACTACACACCTACACACACACACACACTCAAAACTAACACAAACAAAACTGCTGAATGAAATATAACTTTAAAGGGATTTTGAATGGCTATAGGTTTAAAATAAATTATAATGCCTTCTGATTTTCAATGAAGCTAAAACTTGAATTCTTATACTATGATACCACAAGGGCATAAATCTGCAAAGCAGCCTCATACTCATCATTAATCCTATCCAACACCATTGAATAATACTAAATGACTAAGTACACAATTTAAAAAGGCAAACTTTAACATTGCAGCATCTCTGGAATGATCCACACCCATAAGATGCAGCTCCTCAAAAATACCTTTGATCGATGTGGAGAACCATGAAAATTGTGCTAACTCTGGATATGGTACCACTTAGCTTTAAGAAATCTCTAAATCTGAAACATAGTTTTTATACTTTCTCTTTTTAGTGATGAAGTTAAGAAAATTAAGCAACTAATTTCCATTCTCCAGACACCTGGGTCCCACTACTCCATATATTACAGTTTTATTTTCAATAAGCCATTTCAGCATATCAGGTATGGTGCTTAAGAAAAACTAAAATAAAGCCGGGTGGGGTGGCTCACACCTGTAATCCCAGCACTTTGTGGGGCTGAGGAGGGCGGATCACCTGAGGTTGGGAGTTCAAAACCAGCTTGACCAACATGGAGAAATCCACTTCTACTAAAAATACAAAAGTAGCCAGGCATGATGGCACATGGCTGTAATCCCAGCCACTCAGGAAGCTGAGGCAAGAGAATCATTTGAACCTGGGAGGCTGAGGTTGTGGTGAGCTGAGATCGCACCACTGCACTCCAGCCTGGGTGCCAAGAGGGAAACTCTGTCAGAAAGAAAGAAAGAAAAAGAAAGGAAGGAAGGAGGGAGGGAAGGAAGGAAGGAAGGAAGGAAGGAAGGAAGGAGAGAAAAAGAAGGAAGAAAGGAAAGAAAGAGAGAGAGAAGGAAGGAAGGAAGGAAGGAAGGAAGGAAGGAAGGAGAGAAAAAGAAGGAAGAAAGGAAAGAAAGAGAGAGAGAAGGAAGGAAGGAAGGAAGGAAGGAAGGAAGGAAAATTTAAAAACTAAAATAAGAAGTTCCTTAGTCACCTTCTTGCAAGTAAATTCTAAACTAAAACGTGTTTACAAAATTGTCTGATGGAGTCAACATTACCTCCAGCATCACCAGGAAGATGAGGATTAGTTATAAAACTTCTCCATCTTCACTACATTTGATATATAAAAGTCTGTATGGTATACTAGACTGCAGATTTTAAAAGACCATCAAGCATTCTGAGCAAAGCCAAAAACATTATGAAGAAAATAAAAGAATGAGTAACTATCAGAATAAGAATGTGTGGAGATCTGACTAAATAATACCTCTATTTTATTATAGAAGGAAATGTAAATGTATGTTGAAGAGTGCTAAAGTCAGGTTTAAACCGTAGGAATAGGATTTCCAAGAAGGTGTATTTTGGCACAGTTGCAAGTTCATGACAATCAAGTAGGTTGCCTTGGAATAAATGAAGGAAAGAAAGTTCTCTGCCAATCTGCAATCACACTCCTTACTCCTACTGAACTGGCACATATACTCACAGATATTGTTAGATCTTAGGTTACTGAGTGACATTGATTTGTAGGTGAGAATCATTAGCGTCAAAAGAGTATGTACAAGGAAATGTTTTCCTTCTGTTTCCTTTTAACACGTTCCTGAAGTTGTTAAATTGAGTAAAGGCATTTTGCCACATGGAAGAAAGCATGGCCATCATCACCCTTCTTTTTTACTGGTATACTTAAACATTCTCATGTTTTTATCTTCTGTTGTCCCACAGTATACTAGTGTTTGAATGTGGATTACTGGGGAAAATCAGAAACCCCCACATAAATCCCCACTATACCTTACCACCACCACCACTATACACAAACACACACACACACACACACACACACACACGATTCCAGTCTTGGCTATATGTTTCACACCCATTCAGTAAGGAATTTTGCCTTTTAATTTTAAACAAAAGCCTAGTTAAGAGAAAATTATTCAGTTTTCATTTTACATTTTTCCTAGGGGGGTATATAAACTTTGACTTTTGGGAGAGCATTGACTGATCTAGCATAGGATCAAAACTCTACTCTGAGGTATTCTTATTTTGAGATAGCTATATATTCCTTTAAGAAATCACTACTCCCAAACATACTCAGAAGAAAGAAGCAGCACAAACTCAATTTTTAATAAAATGAAGACACATGCAATTCTAATCTATGATACAGTAAAATTGGAAAGCAGGATAAACATGAAAAGTTATTTATCAGTTACATCAGGAAAAGAAAGCTGATTTCCTCGTCAAATCCATGAAAGAGTCAGGAAGTAGAGGCACATGTGGAAGAATGCTGGATTAAAGAAACCAAAGTCTAAAAACCAGGACCTGACTGAATGTCAGTATCATGAGCCTGACTGATCACTAAATACCAAAACTAAACCGTTCTCAGAAACTGGAAGGGGTGTTCTATAGAAACACAGAGCCAAAGACTGAAGACACAGGGACCCAAAGCATAGCAAAAAGCCTCCAGGAGGAATCAGAACTGAACTTGGGAATATAAATAACTTAAGACAGGATTTTTGCACTAACAAACAGTGGCACATAGGGCCAAATTTTTTTTCCAAAAGTTTATGGGACTCAAAATGATACTACTCCCAAATTTAAAGTTACTGCTAATAAATGATGCAATGTAATGACAGCATGAGAGTAAGAGTGTGCATCATAGACAGGTGTTCGCTACAGAGAGAGACAGGTTTTCTCTCTCTATATGGGTCATTCAGGATATGGTTCCTATTTCATATCAGGGATTACCAGCACATGCACAGAACAATTTCCAACAAAAATGCAAAGGTGGAGTCTTGTCTGTTTTATTTATTTATTTATTTATTTATTTATTTATTTATTTATTTTTTGAGACGGAGGCTCACTCTGTCACCAGGCTGGAGTTCACTGGCAAAATCTCGGCTCACTGCAACCTCCGCCTCCAGGTTCAAGTGATTCCCCTGCCTCAGTCTCCTGAGTAGCTGGGATGACAGTCGTGTGCCACTAAATCCAGGTAATTTTTTGTATTTTCAGTAGAGACGGAGTTTCACCATGTTGGCCAGGATGGTCTCGATCTCTTGACCTCGTGATCCACCTGCCTTGGCCTCCCAAAGTGCTGGGATTACAGGCATGAGCCACTGCACCCAGCTGTCTGGGGTTTCTTATACCCAGCTGTTCAGGTAGGCAGACTTTTAAAGTATAATCCACCCTAAAGGCATAGCCCCTTTCCAATCTTGGCAAGACCAGTTGCAAATCACTAATATTACTATTATCAATAGACAGTTTTGAGAAACTGTTAACAACTTGTTAGGAAACTTGCCTCTGACCCATGATTTGAAAGCAACCCTGATAATCAGTATGATTTATGCCTCGACCAGCAGTCAGGGCCTTCCATGTATATGTATTGTTACGGTAAGGCAGCTCAGACCAATTCCAGATCCGCTGCCTTTAATGCTGATGGCACAACTCCCAACTCTTTCTACCTTCTATCATGAATCCAAATTTCTGACAACCACTTAACATATTCTGAACAAGAAATTAGGGAATCCTTCTCTGAAGTTACTGATTACCTGCACATGCTGATATTTTGAGCAATTAAAATGCTCACTAGCCACCTAATTGTAATACAGTGAAGTCCACAATGCACACAGATGTTCCAATCAACACTTTCATGTCTCGCTTTTAAAGAAGCATGTTAGCACCATAATTACAGAACACCTCTAGTGTCAAAGATGAATGGGAACTGAAAATCATAACCTCAGAGGTAGGAAAATATATCTACAATATAGAGTGACTAAAAGAGAAGGAAAAATAATAGAACATTCAACATCTTGAATAATAAATGTTTGTTACATAAAATAAATAGACAAACAGAAATGTAAAAAGGTAAAGTTAGATAAATCTCCCAAAAGTTAGAAGAGAAAGACAATGACAACAGGTGAAAATGATAATAAGAAAAACAAACCAGGCAGTTCAATATTCAACTAAGACAAGTTATTTGTGGGAGGAAGAAGAGAAAGGGGTTTAACAAGGACATTTTCAAAGAGATAATAAAAGAAAACTTACCATAACTGAATGAAATAAGTATTCCGACCAAAAAGGCATAACTATTGCCCAGTTAAGTTAATGAAATAGATTCCTATGAGGGTGCATCAGTGTCAAACTTCAGAGGAAGAACAGGGAAAAAAGTATGAAAACTCCTTATAATGAGCAACACACCAAAATCAGGTCACACTGAAGCAGAATTTGAAATAAAAATTTTTTCCAGTTTCTGAATGTCAATATTGGAAGCTAGAATTCAGCAGTGTAATTTCTTCATGTTATGAAGTAAAATATTTTTTAATGTAGATTCGATAGCCAGAAAATTACTCATCAAGTGTTAGGGTTCAAAACGACAAAAAAAATATTCTCAGATCAGGCTCAACAAATTTACCTGACCTAGATCTTTTTCAGCATATCACACTTCTCTCTCTCCCTATATATAATATGGGGGGAGAGAGCATATATACACACATACATATAAATATATATGTATACATTATATATACACACATACATATAAATATATGTATATAGTATACATACACACATGAATATATATATTATATACACACATATGAATATATGCATATATTATATACACACATATATATGGGGAGAGTATGTATATATATCACACGTATATGTGGTATGTACGGGTGTGCCCACATATATATGTGTGTTAGTAATATACACCATATATAAACACATATATGTATTTTACGTATATAAGAGATCACTTTTGTCACTTTCCTGTATACGACACATTATAGATGTGCTGTTGTATAGTTATATACACCACACATATATATCATATACTATATATCCGCATTATAATACTATACAATATGCGCATATATATAGTGTGGCATATATACTTATCCTATATGTATATAATGCGGCGAAGGTATAGATATGTATGCCACACACAGTTTCCTCTCTTACACATTTTATAGTCAATAGACATTTAAGTTGTTTTCATCATCTTGCCTATGTGAATAAATGCATGAAATGAACAGAAATGTATGAGTATCTCTTCAAGATCCTGTTTTCAATTCCTTTGGACATTATACAGAAGTTGGGATAGCCTGATATAAGGTTGATTGCTTATATATTAGTAGAGAAAATGAATTCAGCGACAACCAATTAAAAGAGTTGAAATTTATTTGAGAATAGTACTGAAGAAAATAGATATTGTTCTCATTTGTATGCCCCTTTTCTATTCTTATATGTTAAAAGTGCTAATTACAACCAACAACAAAAATAGAAAAAATGCATTGTCCTTGACTATTCCAGAAAATCTAGACACTCATTTAAGAGATATTTCAGATCGGCCCCCTTTTTTAATACCAACTTTAAAATCCCAGGACTTATACTTCTCTAATATAGTAGTAATAAAATTAGTACTGTTCATAAATTTTCTTAAATTCCTCATCGTGTCTGTTGGTTAGGGCTTCAATTATATGTTCTTCACAAATATGCCTATGGGGCCATGGATGGTAATTTGAGAGAAACTTCTAAACTAGACTAGATGACAACTAAACTTCAAATTGTGTGTATCTGTCCACATATCCTATATAACACAGGGCCAAGAATAAGAAAGTTCTTAAATCTAGAGAGCTAGAGAAAGAAGAAAGCCTGTTCAAGACACATTTTAATTTTCAATTTGCACGTTAAAATCATCTAAAGTGATTTCCTTATCACTTTAAGAAGCATTCATAGTCAAGCATCTATTCAGGACTTATCTTCCCTATTACCTTCCTTATGTTATCAAGATCAGCTGATGAAGGATGTTCATTCTCTGCTTCACTTTATCTTCATGTATTATCTACCTTCGTTCTGAAGTGAAATTCTAATATATTATTCTAAATACTTCTCTTTTAGCAAAAGCTATCACTTTGTGTTAGTTTCCATTTCTCAAAATATTTGACCCTATATATCACTACATCACTCTTAGAATGTTAGGCTTTGTAACTTGTTACAGCAAGTTTTTGTACTTTTTTTTTTTTTTTTTTTTTTTTTTTTTTTTTTTTTTTGATCTTTCAAACTGGTTCTCTGTTTTGTTGTCTTATATTTTTACAAAATCACCTTTCCACAATTGTTAATATTTCCCTTCAGAATGTTGCTCTATAAGACCATGTGTTTTATGGATTTCTCCAGGACTTCTCTTCTGACTTTCCATTATACGTCTCCACATGAATCCTTCTTCAAAGCACAATCTATAATTGCTTATAAGATATCGCTACAAAGATGTCATCTCAAACTCAGTGTAACAACATGTATAGCACAACTCTCTAGGAAGGCTTTACAAATATTTACTTATTTCTTTATAATAATCACAAAAAGGAGATGGTACCATTATTCTTATTTTACAGATGAATAAATTAAAGCATAGAATGACTAAGTAACATTTCCAAAATCACAAATCTAGTACATGGAATGCAAAATATTGTTTCTCCATAATCCATAACCTAACCATAAGATAACTATATTTTGAACACATTTGAGCAAAGGAGATACTCCACTTAATTGTTTTATCTATTAAGGATACAAGGTATTTGTTCCTCAGGCTTAAAATTGTATGACTATCTCATAGTTTATGAACAATAAATTACCATATACTCTTGATTATGCCTACAAAATAATTTTCACATCTCCTGTGTTATTCTCAATTCTCTACCAACATAATTCTGCACCCTCACAACTTAAAAGCAGGTTTTTAACTGGTTCTTCTAACAGTCATCACTTCCTTTCTGCTTTTTCATTTTTCTACTTTCCTTTTTTGCTTTTCCTCCTTTCTCCTTTTCTTTAAAAGATATTCCTTTCTCCACTTACTTCATGTTGCCTAAGCGATCAATTTCACTTTCTTACTTAAGATACCCAATATGCAAGCTCAGCTTTAGCCTTCAGATACCTATGTTAATCTCTGGTATTTATATTTACTACTAAATTTTGCTCTTATTTATTTCCTATACATTCATTTCCCCTCAAACTCCTTCCTTGACTTTGCTAGGTGTGCTCTGTGTCAAAGAGCCTGACTCTTGCAGTCTGTGTTTCCCGTGCTACTTTGTCTAATTATGTCAACTGGATTAAGCCAATGAGAGGCCATGACAAACAAGCAGGATGGCAAGCTGTTTTTCCCCTTTCTCTGCCCTAGGCAGATACTGTTATATTACCTTTGTGTTTCCAGCTCCTGTCAGTTAGCTCCAGCTCCAGAATCCAACTTCCACAAAATAGTTACAGTCCCTGAGCTCCAATAAGCATCCTAACTCCTGTTATTATTTTTGCTTGGGAGTGATCAGCAGTTCATGCTGTTGCTAATCTCTGTAATGTCTAACCATTCCTTCTGTGGTTTCTGATCTTTTCCCTTTTTGTTCAATATTCTATGTTAAATTTTCTCTATTTAAATACTTGGAGTAGTTTTGTTTTCTATCTTTAAAATAAAATAAAAAAAACGAAAACTCTTCAAATATCACCATTCCCATGTATGGAATGGAGTGGACTGGAGTGCATATTGGTACTTTATTTTTCTGAAATCCCTATAGCATTAACAGTCAAATCTACTTAGTTTAGTGTAACTTTGTTTTCACAACAATGTCTGTCTACTAGAACTTTGTGCCGCTGCTTAAGTGTTTGAAAATCTGTACATAATGAAGGACAAAAATGGATTTACATTGTGCAAATGCTATAGACAATACAGATAAATATAGAACCTCCGATTAGAAATAATTAGTTGTCATTCTTTTCTGGTCTGTCACCATGAGAAAGTGTAAAAACCCTGAAAGAGAGTGATTCTTACAACTAAAAGAAACAATGAAAGGTTGCAAGAAAGAATGGGGAAAAATCTTAGAAATGATCAGTAATCACTGAATTCCACAGAAGAAGGTCAGGTTTTCCTGTTCTTGCCCCCTAACACTTTTATTATTACCTCATGTGGATTATACACCAATAAAATAAATAAAAAGAGAATACATTTTAATAATTAATATGTAATAATCATATGTATTAATTAATACATTAAATAAATATTATAGAAGAAAGTAAAAAGCAATATAAAGAAAAGAAAGCCAGGAAGGGGATAGAGTGTTAGGAGATTAAAATTGCACTTTAGCTAGAAATTAAAGTATCTGAGCTTCAAATTCAGGTAGTTTAACTCTAAAACTTGTACTCTATTGCTAGTATCAACCTGGTTGACATATAAGTTAAAATAACTAAGAAGCCCAATCCATACTTACTAGCTCCCTTTTCAAAATTTAAGAATGGCTAAAACTCCACTAAAGGTCAAGTTGTTCAGACAATATGTCCAAGTCATTCACAGAACTCTGAGTAACTCAGTGTGGTAAGTTGTCTTCCAAGGAAAGCATTAGAATTGTGCTTTCAACTGTGTGTCTGGTGTAGGCTGCCTGTGTTTATACTCTGATTTCCCTTTACAGCCTTGTGACCTTGGGCTACTTTCCTTATGGTCTCTATGTCAGTATTAATTAGTATCTAAATTGCACCAATAAAACATGGAAAAAGTAAGATAATATCTAGCCTTCAGTAATTGTCTATAAATGCCAGCTTTTATTAATAGAAATCCAAAGATTTAGCTAACTCTCAAACTAACAGAAAGATAAGACCACATGCAGAAAATCTCAGGAATGATGAACAAAAGTTTCATTAAGGTATGTTCTCATCTTAAATAACATTACTTAGCAATGATCAAGGTTTCCCTTGCTTAGAGAGTTACATATATTTATCACTCAGGAGGAAGACCCCTTGGGAGTATCACTAAGAAAGAGAGATGAACATTAACATTTCCACTACAATATACTAGAGACCTCTGGAGAGTAATATAACTGTGAGATAGGCACAGAAAGTCCTCCGAAACATTTACCTATCCTAATCTTTACACAGGAAGAGCAAGAAGGGCCTACATACCTACATATTTATGCTTATTCTAAACCCTAGGGAGGTGGAAGGGTAGATCCTCTGTACTTAATCATGGATTTTAATTCGTGTCATACAAAATAACAGATATGGAAACAATAACTTATAAACTACAATGCTAATGTAATATTAAAGTTGGTGGTAACCTAACATTGTTAATTAAATAGTTAAATATTTTCAGCAAGTGCTTATTCTGCACATCTTTGATACTTTTTTCATGAAGCAAAAGAAGCCCATAAAGATTTTCATTTTTGTATATTACTTCACCCACCATGCTATCTTTAGTTTTCAAATAAATTAGACATCATATGTTTATTATAAGAGGTGTTATAAATCAAACATCACATTTCAACCACGAATAACTTGTTTAATAAATATATTAAGCCGTGATATTTTTACCATCTATGAGAGCATAAAAGCTCAAAACTTTGTCAAAATTGGGGCGGTTTAGATTGGAGTTTTCAGAGATTTGGAATGAAGACATTATTATCAGATTTATCCATCGATCAATTTTAAAATTCCTGATTATGCACCTATGTACTAGTCCGTGTTCTACACGATAGAAATGTAGCAATAAAATTAAGTTTCTTTCATTTCTCCATGTGTAGCTTATATTTTAGTGGGTGGGAGAGAAGTGGAAAGAATTATCTTTAATATATGTATAATAAAAATTAAGGATATAATTTCAGAGACTAATAATTATTATTAACACAATCATATAAGTAATATAATAAAGAATGACTGAGAGTGAAAGTTTGATTATTTTAAATAGAGTGATTTGGAAAGACCCCTTAAAGAGATGGTATTTGAGTTGAGATCTATTGAGGATCATGAGCCACTCATGTACACATCTTCAGGAAGACCACTCTAAACATAATGAACAGCAGGCATAGAAAAAAAATTCACATTCAATGGCTAAGGCAAATGTATCTGGAGCTTTGTAAATGAGGATAACTGTGATAAGAGATAATAGTATGGAGGTAGTAGGGATAGCAGCACATACAGATTTAGAAGCCTTTTTAAGATTTTTGCATTTTTTTTCTAATTTTAATAGGGGCACAAAAGGAACTAGACATTTGGGCAGTGGCAAAAACTGAGAGGAATTGGAACCGAAATCATAAAAAGGGAAGAGCAAGCATGCTGGTTTTAGGAATATCCAACTACATAAGTGTGCATCAACCAATCTGGGTCCAAACAAGAGTGAATTACTGCATGATAATTTAAGCAGGGCAAGTTTAATATAAAGAAATATTAATTCTAACAGGGAATTAGAATAACAAAAAACTACAAATATGAACAAAGTATAGAGAATACGAAGTATAGAGAATTCTAGAAGTGAATAATGTATATAAGGAATCAGCACTACCTTCAGGACTACGATAGAGCATTAAGTCTTAACTCCCTACCACCAGGGCTAGCTGACTTCCAGACCTGACTGGAGAGGGGCACAGCCATGAATCACTGAATACAAAGAATTTGCTGCAGTTCTGTACCTGTAAAATGCTCTGGAAATCTATCCTTTGGACGTTGTCAGAAATATCCTCAAGGCTGTCAATGAAAGTTGTTCATGTAACTAAAAATAGAACTACCATTTGACCCAACAATCTCACTACTGGTTATGTACCCAAAGGAAAATAAATCATTACATAAAAAAATACACCTCCACTTACACGTTTATGACAAGACAATTCACAATAGCAAAATCATGAAATCAACCTAAGTGTCCATCAACAGTTGACTGGATAACGAAAATGTGAGAGAGCTATATCTATATATATAATAAATTACACACACACACACACACACACACACACACACATGAAGCTGGAGGCCATTATCTTATATGGAATAACTCAGAAACTGAAAATCAAAAGTCACATGTTTTTATTTACAAGTGGGGCTAAATAATAGGTACACATGGACATAAATATGAAAATAATAGACAGTGGGGACTCCAAAGGAAGGGGAGAGTGGAAGTGGGGCCAAGGTTTAAAAAAATAACCTATTGGGTACTATGTTCGCTGGTGGATGATGGGTGCACTAGGAGCCCAATCCAATCTTCACCATTATAAAATATATCCATGAAACAAACCTACAAATGTACCCCTCAATCTGACATTTTTTTAAAACCATATTTCATGAGGTAGTCAAGAACTATTAAAAAAAAGAAAAAGTTGTCCATGTAGAGGTATCTCACTATTGCTTTCCACAATGATAACACTCCAAAGATGCTGGAAGCCACAAATCCTTCCAATAGGAACACACTACGAAAAAAAAAAAAAAAAAAAAAAAAAAAAAAAAAAACTATTGGCCACCAAATGCTGCTCTCCTCTTTGCACATCAAGAGCCAGACACTGAAGAAGTCTGCTGAGCAAGAATAAAACAGCCAGGCAGCAATAGCCATATGTCTACTGCAATGTTTTTTCAGTGCCTTCTGCTGACAAAGCTTAGCCCTATCCAAGTTAGAAGAGGCAAACAATATTTAATGACTCCATTTCCTTTCTCATAAAGCAGGCGAAAAGGGTGAGTTTTGGGATGATAGGTGATAAATGAATAATATTGCAAAGTATTTGTGTAAAAAGCTCCTCCAACTTCCATGAAATAATGGTGTTGGTAACTTGTAGATATCCAGGCAGAGTACTTTATGCTAGATCATTTTCCCAGAATTAGACTGGATTCACACACAATATTATGGTTTGTGCATAAAATACTGGTCTATTATGTTAATCAGAGTTCTCTCTGAGAAACAGAACAGAAAGGAGATAGATAGGAGATACAAAGGAGATCTCCTATCTATGTATCTCCTATCTATGACAGATAACAAATAGGAGATGCACAGGTAAATGAGAGAGAGAGAGAGAGACATAGACAGACAGACAGGTCCATAATAAGAAATTTGCTTACACAGTCATGGAGACTGAAAAGTCTCAAGACCTTTAGGCAGCAAAACAGAGACCCAGGAGAGACAATGGTTCAAATTCTAGTCCAAGTTTAAGTCTGAAGCCAATGAATATTAACGTCCCAGCTCAAAGACAGAGAGAACAAATTTTCCTTTCTCAGATTTTTGCTCTATTCAGGCCTCCAACAGATTGGATGAGGCCAACTCACACTGGCAAGAGCAATATGCTTAACTCAGTATCCAGATTCAAAGGTTAATCTCATCCAGAAACATGCTCACAGACACACCAAGAATAATCTTGAACCAAACGGTGTGGCACCCCATAGCCCAGGCAAGTTGACACACAAAAATAACCATGACACCTATTAAATACTGAGAAAAAAAATTAAAATCTTAAACTCTAGACTTCCAGTTACAGCAAAGGTGGAGCATATGAGACTTAATCTTCCTCTGAAACAAAAACTAAAACTGTGCAAAATATATGAAACAATGGCTTCCAAGAGACTGGGCATTGACCCCTGACAAGGGAGTGAAGTGGGGAAGGGCAGTGATTCCTGAAAGACAAAATACACATGAGGTAAATCCCACCATTACTACATCTCACTACCTTCTGAGAGTTTCAAGGGTGCAGGTCAAAGAAAGGAATGCAAGTTGAGCCTGGCAGGATCTCTCTGACTTGAGGAAATAAACTTGAATGATTAGGGAAACCAGTGTGGCTAGTGATTACAGTATGCTAGAGCAGAGACGTATGCATGAAAGAACTACAGAGCTCTTCAGAGGAATCCCCTCCAGCATTCAGCAGAGTATGTGTGTGAGAAAACAGCCTGAATGAGGAGTAAACCACCTGATAAAGGTAGAGGGAAGTGTCTGATGTCCACACAAAACCTGGAATCGAGGCTGTTCTGTCGAGTAAGATTGGAACCCCACATAGTTCATGGGGCATGTAGAAGTGAAACCAAGTGAGGTCTTGATTCAATAATGAGAAATAATCAGCCCAAAATTCAACACCGCTCTGGTCTCACTTAACAAATTTTAAAAGTAACGTATGAAGCTATCAAACTGTTTCCAAGTAACTTTTACTCCATACCATTGCAAACATCAATAATATTTTGATAATTAAAAATTCTCAAAAGGGAAGTTATTGCAAAAGAAACACAATTGCATTCAATCTTCTGTCTGAAATCTCATTACCCAGGGAAGGTTAATCACCAAAGAGGACACTAAAAGTCATCACCATGCCCACATGAATACCCTTTTCATCCAGTCTTCTGAGGGTTGTTACCCTACAGACTTTATCTGTACAATAAGGAAACATTGTTTACAGTGCAGTTCTGTCCTTCGCCTTCTCAAAACTTATTGCTACCTCTCCCAGAACCCAGAGGAATTTTGTTTCAAAGTATTGTCTACTCTTTCGGCATGTTCATCTCCCCTAAAATTCATTTACTGTTTCTCTATAATTCCCTACCTTCTCCACTTTCCTTTCTCCTATGGAAAGAGTATTTAAGATGCAGCTGCAACCATCTGACCTTTCTTGGAAGATTCATACTTGTGTAATTGCTGTGTGCTTGTGCATTAATCAATTTGTAAGTCTTTCTTCTGTTATTCTGCCTCTTGTCAGTTATTTTTTTTCAGGAAACATAATTATTAAACCTTTAGAGGGAAAGTTTAAACTTTCCTACAAGATACAATATCACTATGTCGTGATACATTACATATGTATAATATATGTATATTGTTAACCCACCAACTATTTAGCAAAGATTAAAATTTTAAAAGAGCTTTAGCTAATAAGTGTATAAAAGAGATACAACAAAATCTTACATTCTTTTAGTAAATTTCAGATTTCTGATTGGATCAAATTGAGAATGTCTGTTTCAGACTTTTTTTTAATTCTAGTTTCTCTATCTCCCTGCCACCATGTGCTCCCCCTCTCTCTTTGTCTCTTTCACCTGCTCATACTATCTAATAGCTACTCTTTCATAAGCAGCCAGCTGATGGGCTCATTTCACATACTATCTTTTTGTGTTGAGACACACACCAATCAACCACATGAAATACATACTCTTTCCTCTTAGCTAGCATCAGTCACAACCTTACTCTAAGACACATAAATAGGTCTAGACCAAGAAATATGACCCAGAACCCTTTAAGAGGGTTACAGTCACATGGCCTTGTCCCTAAATGCCAAATATTGAAACTTTCAACTTAGGTCAGCTAAATCTATAACAGAGATTGGGAAGTATTCAACAGTACAACACAAAGCAGCACAGCCCAAAGCACAGGATAAACAGCAGGCAGCAGTTCAAAGTCCCTGCTGATCTCCAGCAGCGGCCCTATTACCAGGTGGTAATCATTGCCTAGCCATCCTGATCATAGTGTCAATTCCTGTGGTCACTCTATAATGACAGGAGAGATCGCTACCTAAAATTTGGTTTGGTTATCAAGACGAAAATAACACACACACCAAGATGGCATGAAAATGCTTACTACTTATCTAATTAAGGTGTCTGGGGAGAACAGGGGATGCCCCTCCCATAAATAGATACAACTATTATGGATCTATAATAATTAAAAATAAAAAGTTTAAATAAATAAAAAACAACAAAGAAGGTCTAAAAAAGCTTGAAAGAGTAAGAAAAAGAGATTGGCTTGGAGTTTTTATTGTGGTTAGGCAGCGGGACAAGGGTGAGAGTTTCTGCAGAGGTTCAGGGGCCTGCTCAGTTTGATTCTCCCACAGTGCCAAAGGAGGGAGCATCAGGCATTCTCATCAGCTTGCTCTGATGTTGGACACAAATGCAAGAGTGAGAAGAGAGGCTTAAGAGCTGTTTGCAGTCAGACATCAAAAAATTGAGTCAGGTATTCTTTATTACCACTGACAAATTGACAAGAAATAAAAAGATGATTCTAAATTTCATATAGGACATTTGTAGACAAAATAAATTTTGAAAACATAAATATAGGATAATTGCTACTTGATTTCAAGATTTAGTAGGCATTAGCCAGTATGGCATTGCATAAAGCTTGATAATAGAACAATGGAAAAGAATAGAGAATCCAGAAATGATTACACACATATTTAGACAACTAATTCTTAACAAAACTGCAAAAGTGACTCAATTCAGGTAGTACAGTATCTCAATCAATGGATATTGATATGCAAAAAAAATAAACTTTGCTCCATATCCTTCATCATAGACAAAAGTTAAGTAAATAAACATTAAACCTAAAACTATAAAACTTCTAGGAGAAGAGGTAGAAATAAATCTTTGTGATCTGGGACTAGGTAAATATTTCTTAGAGATAATGTCAAAATCATGATGCATAAAAAACCTGATAACTTACTTCCATGCTTCAAATTTTACAGTTAAGATAATTAAAAGACAAACCACAGATTAGGAGGGTATATATGCATACTACATATGTAATAAATGACTCATTTCTAAACAGGTTTCTTAATAGCAGCCTTGTTGACATTTTAGCCTATTTCTTTATGGGATCCTAAGCAGCATATTTGGCCTCTATATTCTAGATAGTAGTAATATTACCTTCTAAACCTCCACAATCCTGACAATATGTCCTATGAGATTATCTAATTACTACAGGTTGAAAACTGACATAGACAATGTAAAAAAATATAAAAACAAAATGGATAAAGTGTCCTGAACAAAATGTTTGAACAGAAAATGTTTGTTCAGAAAATGAACAAAATGCTTGAACAGAAAATTCACCCAAAAACATGTGCAGATTGCAAGTAACCACACAAATAAATGTTCAACTTAAGAATTTATTAGAACAACATAAATGGAGACCACAAAGACATATCACTACAGACCTACTAGAATGACTACAATTAAACAGACTATCACACCATATGTCAATGAGAACGAAAATCAAATAGAAACCTCATCCAATGCTGTTGGGAAGGTAGAATAGCTTAGCAACTTTAGAAAACAGTAAGTTTCTTAAAATGTAAAACATACGTCTACCATAAACTGTATCCATTCTGCTCCTCAATAGTTTTCCAAAAAGAATAAAAGCATATCTTGGCCGGGCGCGGTGGCTCAAGCCTGTAATCCCAGCACTTTGGGAGGCCGAGACGGGCGGATCACGAGGTCAGGAGATCAAGACCATCCTGGCTAATACGGTGAAACCCTGTCTCTACTAAAAAATACAAAAAACTAGCCGGGCAAGGTGGCGGGCGCCTGTAGTCCGAGCTCCTCGGGAGGCTGAGGCAGGAGAATGGCGTAAACCCGGGAGGGGGAGCTGGGCAGGGGGAGCTTAGGCAGTAGCTGAGATCCCGGCCACGTCGCACATCCAGCACCCGGGCGACAGAGCGAAGACTCCCCAGGTGCCCGTCTCAAAAAAAAAAAAAAATAAAATAAATAAAAAATTAAAAAAAGCATATCTTTACACAAAATATAAATACTTATAATATCATTATTCGTAATTGCAAAATAAAATTGAATAATGAGGAAACATAAAATTTCCATCAACAGGTAAATGTATCCAGGAATTATAGTATATCCATACAATGGAAGACTACCCTATAATAGGAAGGGATCAGCTATTGACACTTGCAATGACCTGGATAGAGCTGGAGACCATTATCCTTAGCAAACTAATGCAAGAACAGAAAACCAAACACTTCATGTTCTCACTTATAAGTGGAAGCTAAATGATAAGGACACATGGTGGGGAAAAACAGACACTGGGACCTAGCTGAGGGTGGAAGGTGAGAGGAGGGAGAGGATCAGGAAAAATAACTCATGGTTACTAGGCTTAATACCTGGGTGAAAAACATCTGTACAACAAACACTCATGACATGAGTTTGCTCATATAACAAACTTGAACAAGTACACCTGAATTTAACATAAAAATTAAAAAAGAAAGAAGCCAGACATGAATGACTGCAGAGTATATAAATTTCTTTATATAAAACTATAGATAATACAAACAAATCTATACTACCAGAAAGTAAATCAGTGGTTGCCTAGGGAGTGGGTGATATGAGATACAGGAGAGGAATTGTAAAGGAACACACACACACATACACAAACTTCTGGAGCTATGAATGCAATTATCTTGATTTGATCATTTTGTGTTGTATACATATGTCAAACCTTGCTAAATTTTATGATTTTAAAAGTATATAGTTTAGTGCATGCCAATTTTGTTTTAATAAAACTGCTTTCAAAACTCCTAGACTGTAAGAAATCAAGATCAGAAACTCAATTGCCAAATGGAGCATTCAATATTATAGATTAGTCAGAGGGCAAGACAGATACTCATGAATTAGATCTGAAGAAGAAAATCGAAGTGAAGTGAAAAGAAAATTTGTCTTGATTCTAAATATTTTGAGAATTACATAGAATCACAATAATTCTCTTTTAGTGAAGCAGCAGATTTGGGGTGTATTAATACATTTTATCTTTGGTAACTCCTATTTACCATCATTTCTGTAACTTTCATATCCAGAGTCATGCCTGAGGGACACAGATTAGAGGAGGTTTTGCATAAGGTAAAAATAATATTTTGTATACATATTATTAAACCAGAGTTGTGGAGTTTATTGCCCTCTTGAAGAAAGAAAATACAAAGATTTAGTCACTTTGTAAAACAAAGAGGAAATTGGAAGTTTGTCCTCTTTTTTCCCAAGAAAATTATTGAAAAGAGAACTAAAATGAAGATTGGGCTATGTGTTGGAGTGGGGAGCCAGGAGTCATATCCACTTGACCTTACAAGGGCAAGGGGAAAGAACAAGAGTCGATGGGAAAGAACATATCAGAAATACCAACACACGAATGTGAGAACCAATGAATATTACTTGAACTGTTATCATTTATCTTTTGGCATAAATTAGGTATGTTGCAGCCCATAGAAAAACTCAGGACCTAAATGATATCCAACATGGCATGGAGTTAAAGCAGTGCTTTGTCAGAAGGCAGTGGAGGGATATGTAGAAATCAGAAATTTTTGTGCTTTTGTTGAGAGAAAGCAAACCTCTTGGTGGGCCATCAGAGGTCTTGCAGAATGCTCCAAGAGGGAGGTATCTTGGGGACTTTAATGACCTTTCAGTACGTGCCAACATTTGTAAGCATCTATTTACGGAAACAATCATTCCTCAGGAACTGACAACAGTTTCAGGCCAAAATCTTTATAAGTACAAGGATACAGATGTCGCTATAAGGTCATGAATCTTCTTTCTCTTATAGTCACGAGTTTCTATATCTCTACACTCAGAAACTATCTTGGAGATGATCAAGGTGAAGTGTTTACCCAAACCACACTGAATCATCCAAAAAGGAACCTGAAATAAAAGACATGATAATACTGTAAATTGTTAAATTAAAAGAATATAATAACATTAACATGATAGAGCAATGTTTTGGGATGATTGCATTAATTAAAATAAGAAATACTGTATTTTCTTTGCAAATATGAGCACAGTGATTACAGATTTTAACCTTATTGCATCCTTTAAATAAGTAACTGGATTTGAAACAATAGGGCATGTGATTTCAGCTACAATGAGTGGAGCAAAGGGGAAGCAATTAAGTGAAACAAAAGTATAAATAGAAGTATACGCCAGTAAATCAGGATGAAGATGAAGGCTATATACTTTTAAATATGTACTGAATCTGTTTCCATGCAATAAAAGTAGCATAAAATTTATCAACTGAAAAGTGGCATTTATTTTCTTTGAAAATATGTTTATCTTTAATAGCATTTTTAAGGCTACTATTTGGCATGAAAATTTAATACGCCGTCCTTTGTCAATGGGCAAGGGTCTTTCATAAATATTCCCTAAACACTCTTGCAACATTCAAGGTGATTTGCTTTAAATGGCAGATCAAATATCTGAAACCAGTTTCTTAAAATCAGCTTAGATTTCAGCAGGTCTGAGAAAAGAACAGATTTGTACTTGAATAGTTTCCAAGCAATCTGTTTAGTTCTGCATATGCTTCAATTCAATTTCACGGCAATTTCATAAACAGGTTGTATTTTAATGCACTCTGCTATTAAACTGATAGCTATCACTTTTGAGTGTCATACTATGGGTATACAATACAAATTAAATTGAGAGAACATTTTTAAAGGATATGTAGTTTGAATTGTTTCTCGATAATTCTTCAGTTTTTCCTTTCTGACAATGTAATGATTTGGGGTTGCATGTTTTACTGAGAAGTATTGCTATATTTTCACATTATTAATAATCTCATTTATGCTGAGTGTATTCATTTAGCTGGATTAATGTTAGAAAGTTTTGGGAGCAGCTACTTGAACTATAACTCATAGAAGTGACTCTATGTGATTATTAGATGCTAGAAAGATGTTAGAAAGTAAAAGAACGCCTAACAGGAAGCTCTGCCCTGTAAGAGATTTCCAACATATTTTGAAAAAAATATCTCTATTCTATTTTCTCATCTTATTTCTACCTTGTTCCAGTTTTATAAATCAGTAAATAAAGCATTTAGTTGTTTAAATTGTTTTTCTTTTACTATGACAAATACTTATATTAAATTTAGGGAAAATGCAATTTCTTTAAGATATGAGATTAATATTTTTACTATTTGGTATAATATGACGTTATTAGAAAACTATAAAAATAAAAAAATTATCAGTGATTCAATTCAAAATTGAAAGTCATGCATAGGCTTTTGTTATATTAAAAATAATTCTCATTTCAATGGTAATCTTTTACCTAATATTGTTATATATGACAATTAAAAACATTTTATATTTTACAGAAAATTTTATATATTTATATTCTAGACTGATAAAATTTGACGTTAAAGATCATAATTAGAAACTCTTCTAGCATCAAATGTACCAATTTGAAAATCTATGTGACTTGCTTAAGAAAATAAAAATGTTAATAAGGTCTTAAAGACGCTACCTTGGAAAAAAAAAATCATTTTTTTCAGTGAAAACACAATCAGAAGAGTTAAATTATACAAGTTAGAGTTGTAAGTGAAATAGAAAATAATTGTAATTGAAATGTTAAAAATAATAAACATTTTTATATGAATCTTTTAGAGCAAGCTGTTTTTAAGTTCATAGACAATCTCCATCATCATGATTGATTTGATTTTGATTAGTTTTCTTCTTCCAACTTGAGAGCAGCTTGCCCTTTTTTGAACAAATAAAATCTTTCAGGCACGATAGCTCACACCTGTAAACCTAGCACTTTGGAAGGCCCAGGCGGGAGGATCGCTTGAGGACAGGAGTCCAAGACCAGCCTGGAGAACACAGTGACACCCGATCTCTCCAAAGAAAGTAAAAGATTAGCCAGGCAGGGTGGCACAGGCCTGTAGTTCTAGCTACTTGGGAGGGTGATGCTGGAGCCCAAGAATGAGAAGCTGCACTGATCTATGAAAGTGCCACTGCACTCCAGCCTGAGCGACAGAGCAAGACTGCATCTCCAAAAAAAAAAAAAAAAGAAAAAAAAAGTAAAATCTTCATATGTCTTAAAATGTAAACTCAGCCTTCTATTTCACTTTATGTAAATATTCTTAACATTTGGCATGGACCTAGTAAAAGGTCAATATGATCATAGTCCTTAAGTTTTTTAAATTCAACTTCTTATTGGTATGAGAATAACAAAAAGAATAATTAAATCACATGAGATTATTACAAAATTTACACAAAGAAGACCTGAAAATGTGTACAGTGCTGAAATACAGTGATAAAGTCTGTAATAATGCCACAGGATATGATTAAAACTTATGGATGACAGTAGACAATGATATGTACCCAAAACAACCTCTTAGATTTCATTTACAATCGTTTTGTTACCTCCTTAAGTTAAAGGATCAGGAATTCCAGTGGTCATCAGGGTATCTTTTTTACAAATCCTGCTAAAATCTTCTGCAAATTATTGCTAATGGGTTATTTGGCTCTTGATTAATGGCTTGTAATTGCCACAGCTATTTCTTATTTGCTCCATGGCTTATTTAAAGGTATGTTTTTTTAATTTAAAAATTACAGTTTTCTAAATATATTTTATCATCATTCTATTTAATTTTATGATGGATTCTGCTTTATGCACTACTATGTGGTATAATATAGCCCAAGCCACTTGAAATAAGAGGCCATAAGTAATCTCTGTGAGCAGGTAGTCCAGAGTCCATACATCACTGCTCACCCCTCTTGCAGTAGTGGTTCATCCCCAGTTCGCACCTATGACTATGGAGGGTGGGGTCCCACAGAATAAACTGAAAAAGAGAAAGCAAGCTTAACTGTGAAAATTTTACTGAAGTCTGTAGACAGTTGAATGAGGCAAGAAAAAGAAATGAAAGGTACACAGATTAGAAAGGAAGAAGTAAAACTGTCTTTAATAACAGATAACATGGTTCTTCATGTAAAAAATCATAAGGAATAAGCACAACAATTTGCACACACATACACACACACTACTTGAGCTATTTAAATTTAGTAAGATCATAGGATGCAAGATTGATATATAAACATCAATTTATATATAACATTTCTGTCCAGATGACAAGGTGACAATTGTCCACAATGAGCTTTGTTTGGATGGTCTCCTTCTATGGAAAAATACCCTCTTATGCAAACTGTCAAAGCACTGTCCAAAGAGACTGGTATGAAGCTGTCACCCACAAGGGTAGGAGGGTAAGGGAACTCCCAGGGGAAAGGGGAATTGGAGCAGGAGCTTGTGTGTCTGCGTGATGTTGCTCAGCAGCACAATGGAAAATCCTTAGGTTAGAGAAACGAGAAAGGGAGCAGTGAGTTGGCACCTTATTTAGACTAAGGGTGTGTTTGATGAATGGCTAGCCTATCTTGGGTACAGTTTTGCATGGTATGCAAAGCAGACTAGCTCGAAATGACTAAAAGTATGCTTATCTGGGCTATATTTAAAGCAATTGTATACGGGAAATTTTGCTTAGTGTCTGTGGGCTTTTGAGCCAACAGGCCCAGCCAGCTGTAAAGAAGTTAACAGCATAGAGATCAATACACAGGGACTATCTTTAACCTATTTATATTACACACACACACACACACACACACACACAGAGAGAGATAAGCAAAAATCAATTGAGCATTAAATTAGGGAACCAATTTTATTTATAACAGGATCAAGAAAAACAAAATACAAGGGAATATATTTAACCAAACAAGCCTATAAGCTGAAAAATACAAAATATAATGAGAGATGTAATAAGGTGTGAATAAGTTGAAATAATTCCATATTCATGAATGGAAAGACTCAATATTGCATACATACTAATTCTCCACAAATTGACCCATCAGTTTGATACCAGCACTCTCAAAATTCCAACAGGAATTTTCAGAAAAATTGATAACCTTATTCTAAAATTCACAAAATAATTAAAATAACTTAGGATAGCCATAAAAACTTTAACAAAGAACAAGTTTGTGGGCTTGCACTTGGTGATATCATACTTATAAAGCAACAGCAATTTAAATAATGTGGTATTGATGTCATGAAAGACAAGTAAATTAAAGCAAAATCATGAGATCTAGAGACATCTATACACGTCTGCTGGGTTGATTTTCAACAAAGTTGTAAGGGAAATTTCCTACAAAAATGTTAGTCTTGGTGACCTTAGTCCTAGTACCCATATGGGACAGGATATCTACCTTCAGGTAAATGAACTTAAACCCTTACTACACATATACAAAAGTTTAGCTCANAAATCTATGTGACTTGCTTAAGAAAATAAAATGTTAATAAGGTCTTAAAGACGCTACCTTGGAAAAAAAAAATCATTTTTTTCAGTGAAAACACAATCAGAAGAGTTAAATTATACAAGTTAGAGTTGTAAGTGAAATAGAAAATAATTGTAATTGAAATGTTAAAATAATAAACATTTTATATGAATCTTTTAGAGCAAGCTGTTTTAAGTTCATAGACAATCTCCATCATCATGATTGATTTGATTTTGATTAGTTTTCTTCTTCCAACTTGAGAGCAGCTTGCCCTTTTTTGAACAAATAAAATCTTTCAGGCACGATAGCTCACACCTGTAAACCTAGCACTTTGGAAGGCCCAGGCGGGAGGATCGCTTGAGGACAGGAGTCCAAGACCAGCCTGGAGAACACAGTGACACCCGATCTCTCCAAAGAAAGTAAAAGATTAGCCAGGCAGGGTGGCACAGGCCTGTAGTTCTAGCTACTTGGGAGGGTGATGCTGGAGCCCAAGAATGAGAAGCTGCACTGATCTATGAAAGTGCCACTGCACTCCAGCCTGAGCGACAGAGCAAGACTGCATCTCCAAAAAAAAAAAAAAAGAAAAAAAAAGTAAAATCTTCATATGTCTTAAAATGTAAACTCAGCCTTCTATTTCACTTTATGTAAATATTCTTAACATTTGGCATGGACCTAGTAAAAGGTCAATATGATCATAGTCCTTAAGTTTTTTAAATTCAACTTCTTATTGGTATGAGAATAACAAAAGAATAATTAAATCACATGAGATTATTACAAAATTTACACAAAGAAGACCTGAAAATGTGTACAGTGCTGAAATACAGTGATAAAGTCTGTAATAATGCCACAGGATATGATTAAAACTTATGGATGACAGTAGACAATGATATGTACCCAAAACAACCTCTTAGATTTCATTTACAATCGTTTTGTTACCTCCTTAAGTTAAAGGATCAGGAATTCCAGTGGTCATCAGGGTATCTTTTTTACAAATCCTGCTAAAATCTTCTGCAAATTATTGCTAATGGGTTATTTGGCTCTTGATTAATGGCTTGTAATTGCCACAGCTATTTCTTATTTGCTCCATGGCTTATTTAAAGGTATGTTTTTTTAATTTAAAATTACAGTTTTCTAAATATATTTTATCATCATTCTATTTAATTTTATGATGGATTCTGCTTTATGCACTACTATGTGGTATAATATAGCCCAAGCCACTTGAAATAAGAGGCCATAAGTAATCTCTGTGAGCAGGTAGTCCAGAGTCCATACATCACTGCTCACCCCTCTTGCAGTAGTGGTTCATCCCCAGTTCGCACCTATGACTATGGAGGGTGGGGTCCCACAGAATAAACTGAAAAGAGAAAGCAAGCTTAACTGTGAAAATTTTACTGAAGTCTGTAGACAGTTGAATGAGGCAAGAAAAGAAATGAAAGGTACACAGATTAGAAAGGAAGAAGTAAAACTGTCTTTAATAACAGATAACATGGTTCTTCATGTAAAAAATCATAAGGAATAAGCACAACAATTTGCACACACATACACACACACTACTTGAGCTATTTAAATTTAGTAAGATCATAGGATGCAAGATTGATATATAAACATCAATTTATATATAACATTTCTGTCCAGATGACAAGGTGACAATTGTCCACAATGAGCTTTGTTTGGATGGTCTCCTTCTATGGAAAATACCCTCTTATGCAAACTGTCAAAGCACTGTCCAAAGAGACTGGTATGAAGCTGTCACCCACAAGGGTAGGAGGGTAAGGGAACTCCCAGGGGAAAGGGGAATTGGAGCAGGAGCTTGTGTGTCTGCGTGATGTTGCTCAGCAGCACAATGGAAAATCCTTAGGTTAGAGAAACGAGAAAGGGAGCAGTGAGTTGGCACCTTATTTAGACTAAGGGTGTGTTTGATGAATGGCTAGCCTATCTTGGGTACAGTTTTGCATGGTATGCAAAGCAGACTAGCTCGAAATGACTAAAAGTATGCTTATCTGGGCTATATTTAAAGCAATTGTATACGGGAAATTTTGCTTAGTGTCTGTGGGCTTTTGAGCCAACAGGCCCAGCCAGCTGTAAAGAAGTTAACAGCATAGAGATCAATACACAGGGACTATCTTTAACCTATTTATATTACACACACACACACACACACACACACACAGAGAGAGATAAGCAAAATCAATTGAGCATTAAATTAGGGAACCAATTTTATTTATAACAGGATCAAGAAAACAAAATACAAGGGAATATATTTAACCAAACAAGCCTATAAGCTGAAAATACAAAATATAATGAGAGATGTAATAAGGTGTGAATAAGTTGAAATAATTCCATATTCATGAATGGAAAGACTCAATATTGCATACATACTAATTCTCCACAAATTGACCCATCAGTTTGATACCAGCACTCTCAAAATTCCAACAGGAATTTTCAGAAAATTGATAACCTTATTCTAAAATTCACAAAATAATTAAAATAACTTAGGATAGCCATAAAACTTTAACAAAGAACAAGTTTGTGGGCTTGCACTTGGTGATATCATACTTATAAAGCAACAGCAATTTAAATAATGTGGTATTGATGTCATGAAAGACAAGTAAATTAAAGCAAAATCATGAGATCTAGAGACATCTATACACGTCTGCTGGGTTGATTTTCAACAAAGTTGTAAGGGAAATTTCCTACAAAATGTTAGTCTTGGTGACCTTAGTCCTAGTACCCATATGGGACAGGATATCTACCTTCAGGTAAATGAACTTAAACCCTTACTACACATATACAAAAGTTTAGCTCAAAGTGGATCCCAGACTTCATTGAAAAAGCTATGTATATACAATTTCTAGAAGAAAACAAAGTGCAAAATCTTCATGACCTTTGTTTAGACAGATACTTTGATATGACAGCAGAAACATAATCTATGCAAGGGAAAAAAAAAACATCAATTGAACTTCTTCAAAATTAAAAAAATAGAAAATAAAAAAAACCTGGTTCTTCCAAAGACATTAATATGTGGGGAGGGGGGAGGGGGGAGGGATAGCATTAGGAGATATACCTAATGTAAATGAAGAGTTAATGGGTGCAGCACACCAACAAGGCACACGTATACATATGTAACAAACCTGCACATTGTGCACATGTACCCTAGAACTTAAAGTATAATAATTAAAAAGTAAAAAAAAAAATTTTTTTTTAAATGTTGTTTGGTTTCCAAGTGTTTGGAGACTTAACTGTTACATTCCTGTTACAGATTTCTAGTGTGATTCTATTATAATCAGATAATATACTCTGATAATTTTAATTCTTATATAATTTTTGATTTGTCAATTTCTCCTTTTAGCTCTCTCAACTTTTATTTAACATGTTTCAAAGCTGTTTTTTGGTATGTATACATTTAGAATTACCTGGTCTTCTTGGTGGATTGACTCTTACGATATAAAGTTCGTCTCAATCCTTTGTTTTTAAATATGATATGAATGTACCCACTCCTGCTGTACTTTTTATTCAGTCTTTTACTTTCAGTATACCTTTATTGTTTTATTTAATATAAGTTTCTTGTAGAGATACATAGTTAGTGGGCCATTTTGTGGTTTTTGGTGGTGCTGGTGGTGGTGTGTTTTTTAAAATCAACCAATCTCTGTCTTCTACTTGACATGCTTAGACCATTTAAATGTAATATACTTATTGATATATTAGGGTTTAAGTCTGTTGTTTTATTTTTGTTGTCTATTTGCTCTTTCTGTTGTTCACTTCTTTGTAGTATTTTTTTCCCTGCCTTCCTGGGGGTTACCTGAACATTCAATAAATTCTACTTTGATTAAAAAAAAAAAAAAAGAAAGAAAGAAAGAAAAAAGAAAAGCCCAGACTGGGAAAAATTCGTAAAGTTTCATATTTGATGAAGAACTTGTACCCAGTATACACAAGAATACTTAAGGGCTGGCCCGGTGGCTCACGCCTGTAATCCCAGCACTTTGGGAGGCCGAGGCGGGTGGATCACGAGGCCAGAAGATTGAGGCCATCCTAGCTAAGATGGTGAAACCCTGTCTCTACTAAAAATCCAAAAATTTAACCAGCGTGGTGGCGGGAGCCTGTGGTCCCAGCCGCTCGGGAGGCTGAGGCAAGAGAATGGCGTGAACCCAGGAGGCGGAGCTTGTAGTGAGCCAAGATCACGCCACCGCACTCCAGCCTGGGCAACAGAGCGGGACTCCGTCTCAAAATAAAAAAAAAATAAAATAAAAAAATAAAAAAAAAAATACTTACAACTTAATCATAATAAGAAAATAAGAAAATAACCCAATTAAAACTAGAAAAAATATTTGGACAGACACTTCATCAGAAACATTTATGAATGGCAAATAAGCATACAAAAATATGCTTGGCATCAGTGCTAAGTTAATATTCAATAAGATACCATTGTAAATATATTGAATGGACTATAATGAAAAAGAATGACCATACAAAATATTGACAGAGATATGAATGAACTAAAACTCTCACACTCTCTGGGTGATAAGGTGAAATATAACCATCACTTTGAAACACAGTTTAACAGTTTCTTAAAAAATTAGCACGTGACTACTTCAGAGCCCAGATCCCAGCATTTTCAATCCTAAGAATGTACCATCAGAATGTGACATTCAGATCCCCAGTTAAAGGAACCCTAATTAATTGACTACCCCAGCTGGTTAACTCAGGTTTTTAAACTTATTAAAATAATTTCAAAAACATTGTATAGTACTTGACCTATAGTAAACTATTCTTATTATTAAATAGTAACCAAAATTATTATTTTATTGTATGTATTTAATTTTATTTATTTATTTATTTATTTATTTATTTATTTATTTATTTATTTATTTATTTTTTGAGACAGAGTCTTGCTCAGTCTCAGGCTGGAGTGCAGTGGCACAATCTCAGGTCACTGCAACCTCCGTCTCCTGAATTCAAGTGACTCTCCTGCCTCAGCCTCCTGTGTAGCTGGGATTACAGGCATGCATCACCACACCTGGCTAATTTTTGTATTTTTAGTAGAGATGGGGTTTCACTATGTTGGCTAGGCTGATCTCGAACTCCTGACCTTGTGTTCCACCCGCCTCAGCCTCCCAAAGTGCTGGGATTACAGGCATGAGCCACTGCACCCAGCCTATTTATTTAATTTTTATATGATAAATAAAAGTTGTATTTATGATGTACAACATGTTTTGATATATGTATACATTGTGAAGTTTCTTAGTGCTTTGACACTCTTGTCATACATATATATGACCCACTTGCACGTACATATTTCCAAATCTTTGGGGACATATTTGATATATGTATATGTTGAAACCTCACATACACATTATCGTTTTTTGTTATGTGTGTGATGGGGAAACTTAAAGTCTGCTCTTAGCAATTTTCAAGTATACAATACATTGTTCTTAAATATAGTTACCATATGTGTTTTGTATCCTTCAACTTTACTAAAAGTGTTTGTCAAATCTAAGAGTTTTTGGTAAACTACTTAGGTTTTTCTAAATGTAAAATTATGTCATCTGTAAAGGGGGACAACTTTCTTTTCTCCAATTTGGATTCCTTTTATTTTTGTCCTCCTACCTGATTGCTCTGACTAGGACTTCCAGTAACATGTTGCATAGGATATTTATTATATGTTATTATTATATAATATTATGCATGTTACAAAATATATATAAAATACGTAATACATATTATATCATATTATACATATTATATAATATATATATATATATAACATACCACATTATCTTTATCCGTTGATGAACACCTAGGTTGATTTCATATCTTGTCTGCTGAGAATTCTTGCTGCAGTGAACATGGGCAGGCAGATATCTCATCAAGATGTTGACATTGTTTTTTGGGGGGTATATAGCCAGTATTGGGATTGGTGAATCATATGGTTTAACTCTGAAATTGACTCATGTTTTCACATAAGATCACACTTCCTATGAGCCGCTTCTAGGCAATAACTGATAATGATAGAAGTTACTGGCACAGGTTGATTCCCAAGGGATAAAGAATTTCTTCGGTAGTGGACTTTGACTTGATGATTGCCATCTTGCAAAATTGTCCTTCGATGCAGCCTAAGCAGTTCAGGCTAAGATGTTCCTTCTTAGCTATCTTTCCTTTATTCTTTCCTTCATCTGGGGTCGGAGTTGCATTGTAGTCTGGCATCTCTCCCAGCCTCTTCCAACAGTAATTGTCTTTCCCTTTGGAGTAAACTTGATAGTTTTTGTATTATTTATAATTTGGTTACTGAGAATATTCTTCATTCTCAAAATATATGTGATATCTCATTATTTTCTTTACTTTCAATTCTTTTGTTTTCAGTATAATATTTTCTTCTCACCCAGTTTTATATTTAAAATCCTTTTGGATGTTTTAATCTGCTATTTTCTAGACATTTAATAATTAATTCATGTTTTGCATTTTATAGGCTGAAATTTTATTTTATTCCAGTTTTAGGTTCTCTTCTTTGCTGAAGTGTTCTACCTGTTTTTAACCTTTGAATTTATTTAAGCACAGATATTTTAAAGCTCTTACAAGATAATTCTATTATATGGAATTTCTGTGTGTATACTCATAATTTTCTGCTCTCTTCTTTTGTTTTTCATTCATCATATTTTCTTATTTTGCCTGGTTGTTTCTGATAAAAGTACAAGACATTACACTAGAAAAAAATATAGGTAATTTGATAGTGAATAATGTTATCTTATTCCAGAAGAAATTTAAGTTTGCTTCTAGTGATGAATCTAACAACCCTTGCAATCCTAGATTACATTAATCAATAGAAAATTGATCTAATTTGAAACTGGGTTTTAGTCTCTGTGAGAGTTAGTTTGTACCTCATTCATCATTAGTGCTAGGGCCTAGCATTTCCAAGTATAGACAAAAGTTTTGGGAAGTCTCTGATCTCTAATTTTTGTCCTTTTTGCTCCATGAACCTTCCTACGACTCTGCTCAGGTCCACAGTCTTTTAGCTACTGCTTGTAAAAATGTCAAATTCATCTAGAGGAACATATTGCCAAATGTTGACTTACCTCTCTGAACATTGTTTCTCAGCCAGATTAGAGTTTAGTCCCACACATCTTTTTTGCCTTGCTAGTTCTTGAAGGCATTATTTTTTTTTAATTGTGTCAAGTTTTTCTGAATATTCTAAGTGATAAGTTTAGTCTAAAATTTCCTTGCTAAAAAAGCATTACCTAATAATATTATAATGATACAGCAAATGATTTTTAGCTTTGATAGCCATGTATGGTGCATCAGTCTCATTGAGGAATCCCACTACAGCACCAGCAGCGAGTCTCACACCTGGCAAGGAATTATGGATACCTGCCATATAGTAGCCAGGTGGTAAGATCCACTACCCACTAATGGCATATGGAAAATGGCCTTTCTCTGGGTCCCTTTGTAACAATTAGGAGGTCAGAATCAAAATCTTGCATCTATATACTATTATGACTTCATTTGCACTCATGGCTGGCAAACTTACGTATTTTTTTTTTATACAAGGAATACACGTCATAAAGAAAACCATATTCTTAGAAATAATCAGAAAGTACTTCTTGTGACTTTTGGCCTACAGCGAGCTTCTTAAAATAAGTAAAAGAAGCAAAAGTAATTATCATACTTATATTTAGTAGTATTTTTGAGTTTCATAGTTGGTTAATTGAGTCTGAGGTTCACCCATGGAGGATTCTATAAGAAAAGAGAGAACCAATTCTGTAACCACAGAGATTACTGGAAAGATGATGCCTGTATGAAAATTATCTTAAATAAATAACATTGCCAACAAGGTACACAAATCAAAGTAAAATGTCTTTCAAAAATCCTTTATTAAGGAAATTGTTCAGTCAAGACTTTTCATTTCACTGAAAGTTGTTTAGTGAAAAGGAAAAGTAACTAGTTTTGTGACTTTATTTTGAATTTTCACATATAACAAAGTCAACAGTGTCTTAAATAGCATCCTGTACAGAGATGAAAATATATAGTGCTTTATTTTGTATGCATCTAGAAATGTTAAAGTTCACTGAGTATGATCTAGATTCTTAATAAGGACATTTGGAATTAAATCTCCTTAGATTGTTCGTTATTATTATCCATTAATAACAGGCCAATTCTGACTCACTTCAAAAATTGATTTTGATAAATCTTCATAATTACTCCCCAAATAAAACTTTTTTGGTGCATACAATATTAAAACTTACAATATTGAAAGATAAAACTGTAGAATATGGTTAATATAATTTGATCACATTATTGTGAAAATTTAAGAGAACAATCATTTTATGATAAATTCAAAAACAATCATTTATAGGATAATTTTGAAAATAATTTTATATAATGGAAATACATATAGCTGGGGATAGCAAGTAGCTCTATCATATCAATTCAGCTTGGACTCAGCTGCTTTATATTATCCACTGAAAATTCATTCGTACATACACACTCATGCACACACAGAATCTCACAATATACTTTTAATATTTCATTGTGGCACTTGCATCTCCAGAAACACCCACTGTTTATTTCATTTACTTCACGAAAGGAGTGTATTAGTCCATTTTTACACTGATATAAAGAACTATTCGAAACTGGGTAATTTATAAAAGAGAGAAATTTAATTGACTCACAGTTCAGCTTGGCTTGGCTGGGAGGCCTCAGGGAACTTGTAATCACGGCAGAAGGTGAAGGGGAAGCGAGGCACCTTCTTCACAAGGCGGCAGGAAGCAGAATGAACGTAGGAGGAACTACCAAACACTTAAAAAACCATCAGATATCCCGAGAACTCACTCATTACCATGACAACAGCATGGGGGGAACTGCCATCATGATTCAATAACCTCCACCTGGTTTCTCACGTGATATGTGAGGATTATGGGGATTACAACTTAAGATGAGATTTTGGGTAGGGACACAGCCAAACCATATTGGGGAGTCACTTGAAGTTAGAGATAATGTTGATCTTATTCCATTAACATTTATCTACATTTATATGTGTATGTTTATATGTATACATATATATAAATACAGATATATGTATGTTATAAATTATACATAAAATATTATGTGCATATATGTATTTTTATATTATTGTAGAGATAAATTAGAAATATAACTATATTAAATTCCCTAGGTAAGCACATCAATTTTTACTTATTGAACTTAAAGTGCACATTTTTGATGCAGTCCACAAGGCTCCTGTGTTATGCCCAGACCTTTTATTCCCCGAAGAAGACCACCAGAGACCAGAGTCAAAGCCAAGCGGCAAGGATCTTTAATGCAAGTTCGAACTTGGTCCCTCCATTTTACAACATACAAGAGGGCCCTGAATGATGTGTGTGCTTGCCTTTTATAGCCTAATGTAAACAGGACTTGTAAAGTTGCAGAGGAACGAAGGAATTCTCTAGGTTACAGCATTACAATTGGTTAACATTTTAAGTCTATACATTTAGCAGTTTTTTTTATTGGTTCCCGTGCTCTCACAAACGACTGTGCTCTTATCGGGGACTTTCCAGGTGGTGTCTTTCTAAGTTGAGATATATGGTAGTCTTTGAATTGAGAGATATATGGTGGGGAGACATGTAGTGGGATGAGCCCAGTAAGTTGAGAGATATATGGTG
>NW_016816945.1:3070216-3079591 GCF_001698545.2 Rhinopithecus bieti
CCATTTAGTGCTATAAATTTCCCTCTACACACTGCTTTAAATGTGTCCCAGAGATTCTGGTATGTTGTATCTTTGTTCTCATTGGTTTCAGAGAACATCTTTATTTCTGCCTTTATTTCTTTATGTACCCAGTAGTCATTCAGGAGCAGGTTATTCAGTTTCCATGTAACTGCTACTTGCAGTTAGATCGCAGACTGCTGTGCTAGCAATGAGGGAGTCTCTGTGGGCCTGGGACCCTCCTGGCCAGGTGTGGGATATAATCTCCTGGTGTTCCCGTTTGCTAAGACCCTTGGTAAAGCGCAGTATTGGGGTGGGAGTTACCCGATTTTCCAGATGTTGTGTGTCTCAGTTTCCCTGGCTAGGAAAAGGGATTCCTTTCCCCTTGCACTTCCCAGGTGAGGCGATGCCTCGCTCTGCTTCAGCTCTCGCTGGTCGTGCTGCAGCAGCTGACCAGCACCGATTTTCCAGCACTCCCTTGTGAGATGAACCCAGTACCTCAGTTGAAAATGCAGAAATCACCTGTCTTCTGTGTTGCTCGTGCTGGGAGCTGGAGACTGGAGTATTGAGGACCGCGCTGGGGGTGGTGAAGAATGAACAGACACAAGAGACAAAGACAAACAGAGAACATGGCGGCTGCGCCTAGAGCCTCCGCCTCACTTTATTTATACTCCATAAACCCCACGTCAGCAAAATAACACAATGCAAAACAAACTTTCTGCACCCAGATGTAACCTTCTGCTTAATTCCTTGTCTCTAAGTTCTTTCTTATTTGTCTGCCTTCTTGGCGCCTACTAGAGTTCGTTAAAAGTTCAACTAGAGATACTGTCCTTGACTACTGGAGTTCATTAAAAGTGCAACTAGCTAGAGATACTGTCCTTGAGCCTTATCTATTCTTAGCATATTGTTTTCAGTGGCCCCTGCACTGGAGCTGTTCCTATTAGGCCATCTTGCTCCACCCCCGAGTCACAAATGAATACTTTTTCTAAGAAAACTAAATAGATAAGGGATAGAGTCAACATAAATTGAATTTGAAGAAAGAAAAAGCAGTACTATCATAGGCTTGATAACTTTAGATACCACGATACTGGAATTGTTAGGTTAAAGCTAGAATATAAAATAAGCAAGAATAAAGATGAATAAAAATGTAAGGCATTACATGTAAAAATAAGGATCAAATGGGTATCAAAAAGGACCAGGAATAGTTGGAGGGGAGATAAAGGATTTTCCAAAACAAAAATTGGATTACTGAAATAAAACTGACCAGATCAATAAAATAGATGACAAGATAATTAGTAAACTAGACCAAATATCTAAAGAAATTATTTTCAAATGTAACTGAAAGAAAATTTAAGAAAATAGAAAAAGAAGTTTAACAGACGTAGATAACAATGAGAAGATATAATACATATATAATAGGAATAGATTTCATAAGAGGAGAAAATAAAAACAATAGAAGTGAAGTAATATTCGAAAATATAGTGGCTTAGTACTTTGGGAATTCTTTAAATACTCAAATGACCTATTTGGTAACCACAGTGAATCTCAGAAAGATATACAAAGATATCACCCATACATATTCTAATAAAATGTCAGAGCACCAAATACATAGAAAATATCTTTTAAAAATATTAGAAATTAATGATAGATTACTTGCATAAGAAAACAATTTGACCTTAGAGACACCTTGACCTCATAGACACAATTTGACTCTAAGACACCTTAACTAAAAATATAGAAGTCAGGTAATGAAAATTCTGAGAAAATAATCCTCAAACTAATATTTTGTACCATGCTAATTTATAATTCAAGAAAATGATGAAATAAAGACAATTTCAGTTTAGTCACAACAGACCCTTGGTAAAATGTATACATGCCACTGAGCAAAGAAAATACACATCTTTTTCAAATATGGACCATGAAAGTGACATTGGTCAACAACAGCAATCTGGACACATTTTAGAAAGTTAACAGCATAGTCGATAACACAAATTTAATAAAATTAGATCTCAGTAATATAAAGCTAGCATTAAAAATGATTGAAACATTTAGGTAGTCAGAAACATACTTTTAAAATGATTTATGTCAAAAAATAATTTTTAATTTACAGAATATTTAGAACCAAGTGAGCCTGGGTGAGGAGAACATAACGTTCAATCACCATTTATAATACAATACATTGAAATAACAATGAAAACTACACTCACAATAAAGAAACAGAGCCAGAAGGTTTACAGTGTAAATTCTACCAATACTTAAGTGATAATTCCTTTTTATACAATATATTCTGGAGAAAAAAATAGTAATAGGAAGAAGCACAATTTGTACTGTGTTTTCAGTGTAAATTCAATAATCAAAATGATGAGGAAAGGATAGCATCATAAAAAGTATCAAATATGAGCAAATCAAAGTAGCCTACCAAAATAAATTTGAGTGTTTTCAAGCATTCAAAGAAGGTTTAACATGTTAAAATTATGATTTTTTTACTATACTGTGAAATAAAAGAAAATCCATATAACTTCAATATTGAGAAGACATTTATTATATTTTAACAGATATTCATGACTTACAATAATCCAAATGACTACAAGTAATTCTATGTAACCTGAAACAGATGGAAACAGTTTTCCTTAATTAAACACAAAATGTAGAGTGTAAAATTCTTTCTTTAGAATTGGCAATATAATTAAACTACATTATTCATACAGAAAAACTCAATAACGTTTCAACAAATTAACATACAAGAATGTCAGCAGAACCCCATTAGATGTGTGAACATCCTTCAGATCCCTAGCAAGCTACTGCCAGTAGGCCTTCACTCTAAATAAATGCTAACAGTATACTGACTTTCAAAATAATAAACCGGTCATGCTAATCTTAAAACTTTATGTGAACAGAATTATAAAATATATGAAATTTTTTTCTGGCTTCCTTTGATCAAATAACTGGACGAGTCATCCTTGTTTTTGTGAACGGTTACACCTTATTATGTCCATTGTTTAGTAGTCCATTTTATAAGTATATCCCAATGTCCAAGCCCAATGTTTGATTATGGTGACTAGTTTATGATGCATAAATGTATGCATATTTCCTGGCTGTATTTCTAGGAATATAAATTCTGGTTCACAGGGTGTGCCTGCCTATGTTCAGCTTTCGTAGATTTCTTGCCAAATAATTTTTCTGAACTGGTGGATTATAACAGTGAAGAAAGTCCTTAACATCCTTATTGTCTTGACATTTTCTGTCTTTTTCATTTAGTCATTCTTTTGAGTGTGTAGTAGTATATTGCATTGTGGTTGTAATGTACTTACACATTCATTTTCTATTATTTTAGTAGTTCTCCAACAGATTATAGAGTTTATTTTTAAAGTAATACAATTTAACCCAAATTATACCTTTACTACTTTTCAATAATGCTGGAATATTAAAACATGATAACATAATTTTTCTGGTTGTAATATTTTACAATGTATTTCAATTTCCACGTGTATTTTAGACCTCACAGTATATTACTATCACTGTTTTAAAAGTAAATATTCAGACAGTGCCCATTAACTTTATACACTGGTTTACCTTTTTCATTGTTCTTTATTCCTTTCTATAACTATGTTTCATTCTGAGTATATTTTCGCTAGTCTTTCTTTTAGGTAAGGTTCTTCTGGTGACAAATTCTGTTGTATTTAGTAGAAAACTTACCTCATTTGATTATGGGGGACATTTTTGCTAGGTATGAAATTCCAGTAGGCTAATATTTAGAACTTCAAATAATTCTACCAATTGGCTTCCAAAATTACATATTTTTGTTGATAAGCTGGCTTTGATTCTGAATTTATTTTCCTCTCTATTTTAAGATTTCTTTTTTAATTCTACATTTTATGATTCAGCACATTCTGTTTGAAATTTGGAGAGCTTTTGAATCTGAATTCATGTATTTCATCTGTTTAGAAAACAAATGCCGTTTTTAAAATACGATTTTTTTTTTCCATTATTTTCTTTCTCTCCTTGTGGAACACAATTACGTGAATATTGAACCTACAATTACTCTTGTGTCTTGACTGCTGTTTCCAATGTTTTTAATCATATTTTTTCTTCTCAGTATATTGTTTTGGAAATTTATCGTGACCATTTTTCAGTTTTATGCGCTTGCCTTCAATTATATTTTATCTATTTTTAATCTCATCTAACAAATTCTTGTTTTCATTTTTTTAAGTTTTTTTCTTTTAATTTTTTGGGTACATAGTAGGTGTATATATTTATGGGGAACATGAAATATTTTGATATAGGCACGGGGAAAGAAAAAAGAGTGGGAGTCACTATAGTTAGACAAAATAAATTTCAAGACAAAAACTATGAAAGACAAAGATGGTCACCATGTAATGATAAAGGCATCTAGAAAACTTTTAATTTTAAATTTTATATTTTCCAATCTGGAATCACAAGTTCTGAAGCCTAATTCTCTAGTGAAATTGTTCACCTTTTCATCTACTTTCTGTAACACTTAACGTTAGCAGCAGTTATTTTAAAAACCTTATCAGCTCATTCTAACATCTGTGTTATTGTGGATCTTTTATATTGTCTTTTCTTTCCTTATTTTACATTTTGTGGTGCTGTTTTCTTTGCATGACTTATGTATTTTAATTGAATAACAGCATTATGTATAGAAAATTGTAAGGACATCATATGACAACCATAACATATTGCTGTAAATATATTCAAAGTAAGATGAATATACATTACAAATCTAAAATATCAGTACACATTCTCTATATTTTATAAGCATATGTTGAAAAATATATATGCATAAAAAACACCTGGCAGAATGTTCAAATGGATAATAACTGGGAAAGTAGCAGGTAACTAGTTTGGAGAAAAAGAGAACTTTAGTCTTATCTGTAATATATCATTACTTTTTAAAGATACTATGTTTCTTTTAAGAATACATTTATTTTCAATGTCTACAAACATTGTGAGCAGTAATCTGTGCTTTTATAGCAGAAAACTAGCAAAAGGAATGATTTTCTTACTCAAAAAATGCTGAATTTAAGTTCTGCTTTTAAAAAAGATAGCAAACAAATTTTTAGTGTCTGCATTTTGTATGGGAGTTTATAAGAAACTATAAGAATTTCTGCAGGAATATTAAAATTAAAAACATGAAGTAATGTATCATACAGTTTTTTAAATGACCATATCTTTATCCTGATTGTAGATTTCCTAACTTCACAAAATAATATTAATGCTTCATTTTTGTTGAGCAAACTGAGAAGCAACAAATTTAAGGACTTTGTTTTACTTTAATAACTCACTAATTCCTCCTATGGTATCAATAAAAATATGTTATTCTTCTATTCTGTTTTCTGCTCTGGTAGGAGCTCCAGAAGTACACATTTTAGCCTTTATTTAATACATTTTCATGCCTACCGAAGTGCCTAGCCTTTAGAAAGTGATTGATAGATGTGGGTGAATAAAAACGTACATGTGTGACATTACTCTCATACTCTGCTGAACATTTCTGAAATTCTGTAGTAGTAGTCAGGTGTTAAAATTCAGGGATTTTATGTACGTTGCCACTTTTGCATAAAAAGACCTTACTTCGTTCTGCAAGGATGGACTTATTCTAAACTTTAATTCTCCACTTAAATGTTATTTCATAAAAAAACTCACCAATTCTCAATATAAAGTTTGTCTCAACACTTACTGTGGCTTTTCTTTCTTTCACAACCATACACACACACACACACACACACACACACATATATATACATGTGATATACACATATATGTATATATCTCATTTGCACTTTCTTGTTTATTATAAGTCTCTCATATTGCACCATAAGTGGCATCTGAATATATATTTTGACCAATTTAATTATTATTACATTCTTAGCCCTTGTATTGGAGGAATGATGCTTCAGGTTGAAGAGTTCTATCTAGATATTCTGATTATCATGTGAATTTGCTTCTTTGTAGAAACAAAAGCTTATATTTGTGTATGATAGAGTGTGTTATAGAATGTTTATCCTTATTGTTCTACTTTTCATGGTCCTAACTGTATTTGCCAACAAACTCTATTTGCACTGACAACAGAACATTGTAAAAAGGCATACACTTACAGATCTCAGAAATTCTTCCTAAGCAATCGCCAGTGCCACTCAAAAGGAGTCATGAGTTCAAGACTTAATGCTCTAATAAAGCCGTACATTCCAAAGCGAGTCATTTACAATGATACCACATTATCAGTAAAGTGAATCCAGATATCCTATACATTGTGGTGAATAGTTTCAAATCTCATCTCCCTACAGCACTCCCAGTGAAATGAAGCCAAATAAAACAAATCCTGATTTTTCACATTTACTGTTATTAAAGAAAAGAACATAGTGCCAAGGGGAATGAGAGAATAAAGCTATGGCTATTCAGTTGTGAAGAAAGTAAATTAATAAAACTAACCTCATTTCTTTTTTTACATGCTTTCAGTAGATGCTCCTAGAGAATAATTCCCTTTATGGAACAGAATAAGGATGGGGGAATAGACTGTGCAGCTTTGTAACTGGGTCTTTGTTAGTAATATTTGCACTCAATGTGTCATAAGGAACTAATATGTCATCCTGTTTGCCATCTAAGGCTTGATTTCTTTTCTATGAGCTGTTCCTTTTCATAATGTTTACTAGACATTTTAGTAAATATTATACTCTCATTAAATGCACTACATAAAATGTTATCAGAGGGAAGAACAAAAACAACCTTGTGAGTATACTCAAGGGAATTTTTTAAGTCATTGAAACATATGATACTCTGCGCTCATGTGATATATTCAATCTATCTTTTGCTATTGCTGTGTAAAAATTAATACAATATGAAAAAAAAAACCTTTATCTACGACAACAAACTGTACAACTTCCAGGCTGTTCACCTGCCATGAGGAAGATTTTTCCTTTCAATGGCTAGCTGAGTGATATATGTGCAGATATTTTCCAAGCTGTCTGTCGAGCTGTCTTTTCCTGTAGCGGATTCATTAGTCCAGTATCATTTAATACTATTTCATATAGGAACGCATTTTTCTAGCTAGCTAGATAGATAAATATGCATACACCATATTTCAGCTTCAAAAAAATAAAAAAAAAAAAAAAAAACAGAATGGGGCAAGTACTTCGGCAAATAAAATATTTTGTCTTAATTCTAATCTACCAATACTTTCCAACTAAAGCATCTCTTCTTTCTTAAAAGTTTCAAAACATGAACATTAAATCTATCTGTATCTGACATAAGCCACCTTATTTATGGAATAAAGAATTGCCAACTTATGTTTATGTTTTTTTCTGTATTCATTCATAAAAATAATGATTTATAAACTTAGTTTACCTATATGTTTCATAATCTACTTCTTGATAAGTCAATATAACATTTTTACTACATAGATTAAATATGGATTATTAGTTTCTAATGTCATTTTCTTTTAAAAAAGACATTTCTAAATGATTGCATATGAAAAAAACATTCGTTTGCAAAGTAAATGGTTTAAAAATTTCACAGTTACCGATTAAAACAAAAGATGTGATTCCTACGATTAATAAACGATAAAATTGATTTAGCTAGCAGGTTATACATGGAGAATTAAAATTATGAAGAAATATTCTCTTTTAAAACTCCTCTTAGGAAAATATCCCTTTTCTTCATCATTGTACAATTAATGACAACCTTTCAATTGTCATTCATTAAAAAACAATCATTATCAAAGTTGACAGAAAATGTTTATTAATGGGAAAGTTTCATCCCACAACTATTAAATTTCCGGTGGGTAGGATTTGGAATTAGATTTTCAAACAAAATCTTCATTGGTTTTAAGTCAATGACCCAGCAAAATATTAAGTCACAGTTCAGGATTTATGAATCTAAAGCAAAGTAACACCAAGTAGGTCATTTTGAAGTATATGTACATATGTATTGTACATATACAAATTTCACTTAGATAGTGACTAAAAGAAAACACTTATATGTGGAAAATGAAAAACATAGAGGTCTTTAACCATAAAGAACAATAAGAATGCTTCCTGAATTGTTTATTTTACTTAATTTGCCTAACTATAACTTGCTCTAGTAATTAGGACTTTATGCCATATTAACACATGCAAATAATGCATATATATTTACACATATGTAGTAGTCTGTTCTCATGCAGCTAACAAAGACATACCCAAGACTGGGTATTTTAGCAAGGAAAGAAGTTTAGTGGACTCACAGTTCCACATGGCTGGGGAGGCCTCACAATCATGGTGGAAGGCAAAGACACAGCAAAGGCACGTCTTACATGGCTGCAGGCAAGAGCGCTTGTGCAGGGGAATTCCCATTTATAAAACCATCAAATCTTATGAGGATTATTCAATATCACAAGAACAGTACACGGGAATCTGCCCCCATGATTCAATAATCTCCACTCCGCCCCACCCTTGACACATGGGGATTATTACAATTCTAGATGAGATTTGGGTGGGCAAACCGTTAAACCATATCAACATGCGTATTAAATATGATCAATTGTATTAATCTTTTGGTTGTTTGTAGAAGTGTCCTTTTAGTGTCCTTTTGTCAAGAAGCAATTATTTTTCAATAGTTGCTTGTTATCTACTATGCCATATCAATAAATTTTATATTTTATATTAACAACCAAGACATGGAATAAGCCGTGTTTCCAAATGCCTTTGGTTTCTTTTAGTAGGAAATGGTATTTCAAATATCTGTGGGTTGTCATTGTTTATAAAATGCCGTTGATTTTAGTTACTCGTTTGTTGTCAATGGAATGAGCTTTCTAAGACACGTTTTTAGAGAAAATATCTTAATCTCTACTGATGGTTCCAAAATGGTTCAACTGTTAAGTCATAGATTTTTTTGTTTTTCTTGAACTGTGAGGTTTTGGGAGAACTGATAGCATGGGATAAAATATGTGTTTTCAATCCCAATACTTCTATTACATTTGAAGTTCCTTACCTTGAGTAACCACACTGTTCACTATTATTTTCCACTGCTGTAAAATGGGATAATATTGCTTACATTGTAGGATTATTTTTAAAAGCCAGCAAGAAAAGTATAATTTCAAAAGCAAATCTTGGTTTAAAGTTTTCTCAGTCAGTCTTCCCACATTACTCACATTTTTCTTCCTCTCCTCATACTTACGTATCCCCCAGTTATTTCATTTTTTTACTACATTTATTATTTAACCAGTCTTAGATGCCAGCACCCATTTTTAAGTTTCTTCCATCAAGTCTTCCATTACACTAGATAGTAATACAAGTTAAATTAAGGTCTGTGTGGAATGCTTACTTTAAAAATGCTTATTTCCTTTTAATTTATTTATTTATTTTTTTCTTTTCTTTTTTTTTTTTT